>NW_010237875.1:39176-115268 GCF_000690775.1 Eurypyga helias
GAAAACGAAAAAAAAAGAAGAGATGCAGGGGACAAAGGAGAGAAGAGATGTCCAAGTGGTTGTCAGGTTTCTTTATCATCTCTCCCAGAAATACTCTTAGCAGTACTGGCAGTAGTGCACCAAGGTTCCTATAGAGGAAAAATAAGCAAGTCAGTGGGTCGTTTACAAATTGTTTTCCTGAATAATATACAAGAAAAATCTTACTTGAAATTTTCATGTTTATTGGCAAAAAAGAATTTATTGATCAAAAGTAGGCAATTCTCCCTCCCTTTTAGTATATGATGATGACAGGAGAAGCTGAATAGCTTGCTCCCTTGGGAAAATCATATTATTTCATAATAAATAAACTGAAATTTTAGTGACAGATCTGACAGAGGGTTTTTATCTTATTTTCATCATATCTGAAAGAGAGGGGAAGAAGTGGAGTTAAGTCTTTCTTATTGTTTTCCTTAAATTAAATGAAAGGATTAGGGGCGGGGGAGAGAGGAAAGCCCACTACTGAGCAACTATCCTATCCTTCTAGTCATTTCTATGGCAAATGAAAGTGCTTCTCAAGGATAAGTAACCTAATGAAACTTTATGCAGTGGTCATGGGGAATTGCTGCCAGAACCAGAGAGAACTGAGAACAAAGGACTGAATATTAATGGAAAATGTCATTAGGTGTTTCAATGTAACAAGCAGGTTTTTTTCCTGATGCATAAATAGTAATTTCATGGTACGCACAGTAGTGACAAGCCGTTCATCTTTCCTTAACTCGATATGCTTTAAATCATGACGAAACTTAATACTAAGGGGAGAAGAATGCTCAGACTGTTCTTAATGAAAAAAGCTAGTTGCTGCTCTTAATGAAAAATGCTAGTAGCCAGGTCCTTCTGTTTGCCTTCAACTCGGCTATGAATATGTAACAATGTTGGCTACATGTGAAGTGTGAGGGGATACTCATAATGTAGAACTGTCTCTTTTTATTAGTGTTTAAATAAAGACAAAGCTACTCTGCATGACCATGTGCAGACAAAAGGAACAGTGAGAGAGAATCTGGTTTAGTTTTTTGGATATTTAGATTTACCTGATCAGAAGCTGACCAGATATCAAAACAACAAAGCACTCTCTAAAATTAAAAGCCTTCATGGCTTCATTAATGCCATGAACTGACATCAGGCTTCAGGCACATGGCTTTAGTTTACCTTGGCACCTAAAAAGGTAAACTAAAACAGCAGGTAAACTCTGCTGTTGGGGGAGCAGAGAAGCAGGGAGAGCTTGCTGCAGAACTGCTGTTGCCACTGGTACACTTAGTATCGCAATATAGCAGGATATCGCTGTCTTTACTGGTTGTGACTATGACAGCCTGGCTACTTCAGTGGTGGGAAGCAAAGTTTTACTTTACACATCCTTTTCAGAGATGCTGCATGTCAGTGTTAGCGACAGCCAAAGCTCTCTGACTGCCCTCAGCACAAGTTGTCCGACTGCCACCGGGTTTGCACCATCAGTGCTGGATGCCGCATCTTCGATAGAGCAGTCACTCCCGTAGGGGGTGGCAATTGTTTGCTTTTTTGATTAAGTTTTACAAAACTGTGAGTCTCTCTGAATCTATCTGTATATGCAGTGGGGCGGGTGTTAGTCCAAACTGGATCTTGAGGAACTAAAGCAAAAGCGAAATGAACTCTGAGTGCCGATGGGCTTATTGGTTACTGGTCAGAATCACCAACCCACAATAGTGCTACTCTGTGCATCTCTGCAGAGGAAGATCAAAAAGAAGTTGGAAGTAGATCGGACTAAGTTAGAGGAACCAAAAAAAGGCTGCTTTCAAAGTTCAGATTGCGATGCTTTTCAATTACCACATCAATGCTGCGATAGCCACTGGAAAATAGAATTAATACACAGGATATTTGGAAATCTCCATGATTTTCAGAGAAGAGCTACAAAATAAAGGAACTCCAGTGGGATGAAGCAATGCTGGGTCGGCCAATATCCAGCAGGTTTGAGAGCCAACCATATCGCCTGCCCTGTGGTTTTTCTTTCAAGTGTTTGCAAGTTGGGTGTCCAGTAATTGATCTGGGGTGCCAGCTGCGTCAAGGCAGAGAGTGTCAACATGCTTCAAACACAGCACACACGCAGCGTAACAGAGTTTGGAAAACAAGAAAAAGGCACAGAATTCAAACTGAAATTTGAACTGGCAAATCTCCAGATCTGGTTTCATTTTCTCAGCATGAGATGCACTGACTGGACAATGAGCTCATAGCAAGCACTCACCATCAGCATAGCTCCCAATGAATGCCACATTGCCTTTATTACTAGCTAAATATAAAGGCCTCTGGGTTAGATGGATTGTGGGCATATCCTTCTGTTCTCAGATAAACATTGCTCTTTTAGGCCAGAATCCTCATGCTGACAAAGTGTCCTCATGTACTGTAAGTTTTAATTATGTCTCTTGCTGTATTTAATTGTCTGGTTTGCTACCACTGCCAAGTAGGGAATTTTAGAGACAGAGGGAGAGAGTTGCCATTTGAGTAGTCTGGATGCGGTGTCTGACTTTGTATGTGGATTTACATCAGCTAAGTATGTATAGGCCTCCAAGATATCCACGCCTAGCAAGAGATTTCTGGGAGCAGACTTTCCATCTGTGGTAGAGGAGGACTAAGTTAGGGACCGTGTAAGTAATTTGGATGTATAAAGTCCATGAGATAAGGCAGATGGCATCTAAGGATGCTGATGAAGCTGGCAAATGTCATTGCAAAGCTGAATTCTTATCTTTGAGAGAACATGGAGACAGGGAGTTTTCCCCTGACTGCAGAAAAGGTGATGCCCATTTTTGCAGAATCATAGAATGGTTTGGGCTGGAAGGGACCTTAAAGATCATTGAGTTCCAACCCCCCTGCCACAGGCAGGGACACCTTCCACGTTTTCAAGGAAGACATAAAGGAATATCTGGCAAACTATAGGTTGGGCAGCCATATGTCTTATGAACACTGGAAATTATTGAGTGAATTCACATGTCCAGTTTTGGGACCCCCTGGAACAAGAGCAATATTTACCCCCTGGAGGAAGTCCAGAGCAGGGCTGCAAAGGTGGGTCAGCATGGAAGAGGGTAGACTGAGGGCATGAAATTTTTCTCTTCAAATATCCCACAGGGACCATAGGGAACACCACGGGAGACTCTTCTCTGACGTATATACACAGCAAAAGGAGAGGAGCCAACAAGTTGGAACCAGGGCAGAGTTCTCCAGGTATAAGGATTAAAATGTTTCCCAAAGAGGGTAGTTAATCTCTGCGTCAGGCTGTTCCAACAGAACTGCAGCATCTCTGTCTCTGGACACTCTCAAGACTCCACGGGAAGAGGGCCTGTGCCACTTGACTGAGCTTTCAAGGTTGCCCTGCTTTGAGCAGGGGGTTGACTAGAAACTTTCAGAGGTCCCTACTGATCTGCTTTCCTCTCCAAGTCTGTGTTGGGTTGGTTTGTTTGCTTGTAACAGGGTGAGAAGATAGGGGTTTTGGGGTTTTTTGACAGGGACACCTCTGAGCATTGGTACTCTCCAGCACACATTCTCTGAATGAAATGTGTGTGTGAAACAGATGTAGGCCCACATATCAGCAAATGGATACACTTGTCAGCGTAGGTCTGTAAGTTCAGCCAGCTGTGTCCAAGTATCTGGACATCTATAGTTGTCTCTTGATATTTTCTAAAGGAACTTCCTTCCCCTTCTTAAGGCCCTTCTCCTCTTCCCAAGGCTTCAGAAGCCATTCACATAAGGGATTATTTGTAGTCAAAGCTATGCAAGCAGCAAAGATGTGGTTAAGGGAAAGTGTATTTGCTCATCAAAACTTCCCACCTTGGAGATGAGTTTAGATGATTTAGATGAGTTTAGATGATTACACACGCACATGTGTATGCATACACACAGGGGTGATTTTATTTTGGTTTTAACATTTGCTGCTCTTTTAAGTTGTGCCTACATGTACTCCTGAGGCTTGTATATTTGCAGTTATTTAGAGAGTCACCCTATTTTCAAACTTTGGTTAACTTTAAGACTTTTTCAGTGAAGTGTGGTTAGGTGAGTTGACGTTGCAGTATTTTGCATCCTTTTAATTCCTTGGGCATGAGTCGTTCCAACCCTTTCATTGTGCTCACTCCCATTTCCCCGATTTGTTTTTGAAAAGTTTGCTAAAAGCACTCTTTATTTCTATAACCCCTAACACAGCTTGCCATTTTTCTTGTGGTGTAGTGAGAAGAAGAAAAAAAAAAAGAGATTGTATAAACATAACTCCATTACAAAAGAAAAGCAACTGCACCAGGATGTTGTAATGAGAGCCATTAAAATAATTAGTCCCTATCCTAGGATGATTGCAAAAGAAAATAAGTAATGAAAGTGAAACATATAACAACTGGATTATAAAATGAACAACCAACATAAAAATGGAATGAGTCAAAAGTTTAAACCGGAATGAGACTGAGTTGCAGAATAGTGTAAGAGGAAATGTAATTGTACTTATTCCATGGCAGTTTACTTGAACTAAATGTCTCTGAAAAGTGTCTGAGACATGCTTGTAGAGCTTGTACTTTCCAAAATGTATCACCATATTTGATTTCAGGACAGTCAGTGGGTCAGACTTTGCCTAAGGCAATCACAGCAGCTTTAACAATCGAGTGCTCAGGGGAATGGGATAAAATGTCTGTATTCCTGCTTTGATTTGATCTCACTCCATACTTTATTATGACCCGCTGGACAGGTCTGTGTTCACTCATGCTGTAGTTTCCCTGCTGGCCCGCACTGAAAGAAGAAGAATGGGTAATGCAGGCTCACCCCCAGTGCCAACAGTTCCTTCAGCCTCATGGGCCTTATCAAGCACTGTCTCACTCTGATGCTTCCAGTAAGTTTTTGTTGTGCTATTTCTTTGCATAATTGTCATACTCTTGCCTTAAAACAGTATCAAAACAGAAAGATATTGTTCTGTTGATACTGATGGCTTAATATTACCAATGTTAAGACATGTCACTTTCCTGTGGTGTGTTGTCTGATAACTGCCATAGGCTTCAACATGAATATTGTAATGAAAAAGCTCTAATCTTGCTTTACATATGCTGAGAAAACAGCTTTGGTAATGCTGTGTGAAATTTCAAAGCATATACGTATCAGATGGATATCTTGTCCTTTGAAACAGTAAATATTTCATGTAAATATTATTAATATTTATTACATACTCTATAAAACAATTACTTCAGAAATGACCACAACACTCTTATTCCATTTGATGCTATATAAGTGTCTTTTCAGAGACCATCTATGCACTGTCAGCCTGTAAAAGGGGTTGAGATGTGCTTGCACTGTAATTGGTGAGTCAAAGCAAGCTAGACCAGTCCATGGACCCAAGATGTCCATCTGTAATCTCATTTCCCCAAAAACCAGTATTTTTGTGCAGTATTATGTTCAGTATATAGCAATAAAATGAAAACAGTCCATTTAAAAAACTTTCTATGTTTGCCAGCAACAATTTTGTGAAAAATTGTAGGATTGGGCTAAATACTATTTCAAGAATCACAAATTAAAATTCCTGGAGATCTGAGACCCAAATCTAGAAGGAGTTCTATATGGGCTCTTGTTATTTAGCTTAAGAGTGCTTAAGCTAATCTTGGGAAGCCATACTATTAAGTACAATGTTTTCTGTGAGTTAAAACAATCTAGCACCATCACACACTATAAATAATGGTTCTTAATTTTTTGATTCCTGAAGATAGAAAGATTAAACTAATGTAATAATACTTAGAGCTGTGTAGACTTGTCCTGCTTATTCGAGGTTGTCTTTGAAGTTGTAGAAAGCACTGATGAGTGTGCTTCAATGAATTTTTACTTGTCTTGTCTAGGGAAGCAAACCAACTGTGGTAGGTTTAATTGGGACTAAACGTTGTCTGAGGCAAATGGAGGCTACAGCTACAAAACTGAACATGCCAGACAAGTTACAGCAGAGTTAAGGCCTGCTCTTTCAGCTGTTCCGGGGTGGGGTGTTTCAGGAGGGGGAGAGTGTCTATATACATACTCACACGAACTGTATAAAGTATCTCTAGTGCGTAGGAGGCTGGCAGTCATCCTGTATCTACTTGCCTATGTGACCTTGCTCCCAGGGAGATTTGCTTCTGGGGATGCTCTGTTTAGCAAGGTATACCAGACACCACAGGGACAGGCAACAAGAGCTCAGCAGTGGGCTGCTGTTGAGTTGGATTGCAAATAGTGGGATGTGAATTAATCCAAAGATTTTCAAGCATCAAAAAAGGCAAATACTCATTGGTCTTCAGTGCCTCTTGCACAGTTGCTTGGCAGAAAAATGGAGAATCTTACCTGGATTGTGGTTGGTAAGATAAAACGAGAAGCCCTATTTAATTTAAATTGACATGTTTCTTTGAAAGTGCTGTACCTTCCCTGTTATTTACATTCAGTCTAATGCTGTGGCAAAATCAGCTCTAGGGGACATAGCTACAACCACACTGACATTTACATTTCATTTGTTTATACTGGATCTGAGCTTATGTCTGCGCATTTTAGCAGTGGCTACAGAAGATGAGAATAGCTTTAGGAAAGAGTCTGCACGCTGATGAAAGAGTGGGATATTTGCTTTCCATAACTGTGTTACTGACTCATTATTCACAGCACAAAGAATTCTCTTGTGGCTTTCCACTGCTTATGTGGTTGGTGCACCACTCCCACCTTCCAAAATCTCAGCCACTCAAATGCGTAATTGTCTAAAGTATAGGCTGTAAAATTAAAGGTTACGTTTCAGTTCCACAAGTGAACCAAGTTACCTGGCAGTTTGAGAAGAAAGTATGTGTGTGTATTGGTTGAGAAATTAGACACAGAAAAACCCACCTTAAAACAACCTAACAATAAAGTTCAGCTTTAAACCCATTAACAATAGAGAATTCAGAAGCTGATACTTTAATCCATAATTCCACTCGCTGTCCTGCAGCACGTGTTTTCCCATATATAAGATCAACCAGTGCCCTAAGGGGGCTGTCCAGCTAGGGTAGTGGAAGGGTGAAGTAAATATTATCAGGCCCGTTAAAACTTTGGGCTTCTTGACTTTTGTACCTTTTTATACCTTTTTTCAGTGAATATTGAATTTGTGAGTAGGCAGGGAGTGCTAAACCAAAACATTTTTTTCGCCAAGGTTATTTTTTCATGCAGTACTCTAGAGAATGTTTATTATCCCTGTTACCTCTTAAATAGGTTGCCTTGCAGTTTTCATTTTCATGTTGCCGTGAGTTGGGGAAATAACTTTTATCCTCATTTTATGGCTGGAGAACTGGAGGCACAGGGGTTCTGAAGGTTCAAGACACTAAGCACAGTCATCTTCTAGGGGAGTTAACTTTCAGCCTTTTATGGGCTAATAGGCCTTCAGTACCCTTAAGCTATACTGGAAAAATACGTAGGCTCAAGGAACTGACCCTGATAACTCTCTGTTGCTGGTACAAGAAGAGCTATGCGTTACCTACGTATATATTGCGTATATACAGGGAATGCGTGAAAGGAATGGGCCCTACATCAGGATGGGGCCCTAAATAGAGGTTGCAAGTCTGCTCCAGTGTCTGGACAACACAGCCGTGGTGCCCACAGCACCTCCGCAGTGCCTCCCAGAACACCCTGCTGGGGTGAAGGTGCGTTTTTCGAATGGCAGCCTGGTGCAAAGCTGCTCATGCGCTATCGGTAAAATGGTGAAGGTTATTAATAGGTATTAAGATTTAATCTGATGTGTCATCTTAATGGAGCCTCTGTATTTTTTCATTGATGTTTTAATAGTTTATCATAAACACATAAATGAAATAATTCAGTAAATGCAACAGAAGTACTTTGAGGAAAAGCTAACAAAAGGGAGGAGCCTTGAGATCTGAGTCCAACCAGTAAATCAACAAGGCTACTTGGAAGATCTCTTCAGAGTGCCATTTCACTGATTCTGAAATCAGTCCAGTTTTGCTGCAGAGATGATGGGAGCATATCAGTGAGGAGCTTGATTAGTCTGGAAAAAAGCAAGTGATGGTGTTTAAGGCTATTTGCACATCAGGACTCTTCAAGTGGCTTGTTAACTGGACTGTTTTGGAAATAAAGTAGAAGTATGTGGGATCAAAACAAATAATCTGTAGCCTGTTATCTGCCATTACCACCATTCTGTTCCCACTTCTATTGCCAACTGAAAATGGCCGTGATGTTATTCTCTTGTAGTTGTACTGTGAGCCTTCTCCTTGTTTAGACTGCGAACATGCACTGCGGTGACCTGGAGAAAATACTGGAGGAAGGTGTTTGTGAGTAGGCCAGCAGCCAGGTCCAGATGCTAATAGGGGCATAACAAGACAGTGGTGTCAGAATTGCTGTGCTTCCACCCCCCCATGGTGAAGAGAGAAGGACAGGCACCAGTTGCATGTCAGACTGAAATGCTCTTGGCGGTGGGCCGGGCATGTGGCCAGTGTGGATTGTGTGTGGTCTGCAGGTGGCGAGGTGAAGCTCAATAGCCACCCTGGCTGTTTTGGTAGACATAAGAGGATTTGATAGTTCAGAAATCCAGATGTGACTGCTTTCCATACTGACAGCAAGACTAGAGGGACAGCATCTCTGTCTGGAGCCTGCCTTCTTAAGCAGACCAGGCCTTATATGCTCTAGGTGGGCTAACTTATGCGGGAAGTCTAAGGCTGCCTAAACGAAGCGAGCTGCGGAAAGGCAAACTGTGCAAACCAGCACGTTCTTTAAATAAAACAGAGACATAAACAGCAGATGTTACTGGCAGTCCTGTAATGCACTCTTTGCTTTTCTTCCGATTTCAGGGAGTATGCTTCAAAATTCCAAGCATTGAGTTTCACAGACCACATGGCCACAATTTGTCCCGTAGTCTTCTCTTGCTCAGTGTCCTTGCCACTGGCTGTCACTGTGCTGCAGCTGACAAGGCTAAATTTCAGTGGTACCCTTTACTTTTTACTCATTTTTTGGTGAGGAAAAGTTATAAAGTATCTTTTTGATGGATAAAAATGCTATATCAATGAAGAAATAATAAATGTATGTACAGATGGGAGCTATGTATACAAAAATGTTGATGTACCTTTACATTTATTTTTGCCTGTAAGGCTTTTAAAAAATCTATTTATTTTAATAATAGGCTGAAGTAGGAAAATAAATGGTGATAGAAGCAAAACTTGAATCCACAGAAATTTTTTTTGAGAGATTGATTTCTGGGAGAATAAACATTTCTGACTTAAGGTGGATTTAATTAAAATATGAATTATAATCACCTTCAAAATGATGTTTAAAATAGAAGTATCGATTGATCTTTTATGCACAGAACACGATATGATGTGTCTTATACACACAGTATAATGAATGTATAACATTCATCAAGTTGTAGGATGTTTAATCTCTGAAAACAGTTGTTATATTTAACATTAATGGGTACTAGGACTATTGCCCAGGCTTATTTGTAATTTAGAAGGCAGTTAAAGCGTGTTATATATACACACAGTTCCATATTTAAAATTAACTTTATATTCTTGAAAGTATGTATCGATTATTGCAGTTTCATTGCCAATAATGAAAACCAGCTTTAGAATGTCTAAAAAAAAAAAAAATTAGAAAAAACCCAACAGGCACACAAAACCCCAAAGCTCTTCTGTTTCTGGGTCCTTGCATTTGGAAGAGCTTTATATAGGCAAAGAAGAGAGTTACTGTAACGTTTATTTATGGTCTTCTCTAAGAAACCATATATGTTGCAGTGTTTCCTGATGACTTTAATGAGCTGGGGCATTTGTGTGGGTAGCCTTCAGTATTAATCTGAGGGAAGGTATGTATTATATTCAAGTTGCATAAAAAGAGATGTTTCTATGAAGCCACTGCTTCTATCATTCATTCACTCAACCATATTCCCTTTAGTATCCCCTGATTATCTTGAAAAAGCTGTACTTTTAGATACTCTGTAGTTTTTGATAGTCTAAGTGGTGTTACTCAGCTGCTTTGGCTTCTGCTTTGAAAGTCAGTTAACAGGCATTTTAGCTATATTTCCAGTTTGGTCATTATAATTTGGTAGGATGAAGCTGCATACATGAAACTATATGGAGTGTGTATATGGAGAGATCGTCAGCTAAGGTACCTGACATTGTAGCTTAACTCAACAGAACGGCACCAGCTTGCACTAGGTGAACTGTCTCATGAAAGTTGTAATACAATTATTAAAAAGCCACTTTACCTCATCTTGTGCTAATATCATGTAAAAACCTATCAAAATGTGAAAAATATTGCAGGCTTCTAATCCCCTTTCTTTGTATGTGTTTGTCTCTCAAAGCCTCTGAGTATTAAATTGCAGAAGGAATATCACAGTGGCCCAATTTAACTTCAGAACAAGGAAATATTTTGAATTCTGGAGCTGCTCTTGGTCATGTGAGACAGTTGCGACAAGTAACGTCTCTTTAACATTTCAGTGTGTACCCTGTTCACAGCTGTTGCAAGGTACAAAGTACATTGCACCCAGACTCGGCCACCTGTTGTAGGCAATTTGGAATAGAGCAAGTTAATGGAGATATAAGAACATGTTTTGCCTGCTTGCAATAATATTGTCTGCATTTCATTTAGCAGCCACTTAGAGCCTTTCTTTCATGTCACTGTTTTCTGAGATGAACCCTTGGTTTTGCAGCAGTGAAAGTAGGTTAGTAAATTGGAATAGCTTAGATACTTTTTCCCCAGTTCTTTGTCCCTTTTTCTTTCTCAGCTGCATTAGGCCCATCTGAATCACTTCTAAACTAAAAGTGAGCTTTGGCAGCGTCCAAGCACCATCTCTGGTTTTGCCTCCACAAGCACTCTCTTCTGGAAGTGGGAGGGAAAGGGACACTGATGACTGTCTACGTTCTATTCAGCTCTGCTTAGTCAGGTGAAAGACAAATAGATCTGTGTCACTCAGAGAACTGCTGACATATGAGTGATAACACTCATCTGAACAAAATTCCCTCCCTTTTTTAAATCCTTCCCATTCTTGAAGGTCTTTTGAGTTCTGGCTGGTGTTTTCAGAGGGGCCAGAACATCCTGCCTCCATTTCTCTTTGCTGAGTCTGTTAGCCCTGCAGGTGTCGAGCCCTTTGTTGTACAGACTTTCTTTTAAACCAATTTATGTATTTTTCTTATTTTTCTGAAATTTTGTGGGTTCTGGCTCTTGAGGAGAGGGCTGGCAGGTGGTCATTAGAGGTCAGTGACTAAAGCTGGTCATGACCTGTGGCCCGTTACAGTAAGGGTGTTTTAGCTGATTGCTCAGCTTTGTCCTCTCTACTGTGGCGAAGTTTCCCAGCACAAAGTAGTTCTCATCCATACTGGCTTGCTGACTACCAAAGTACAAAATATATTCAGAGCATCAAATAGAAGCTCTAGACTGAAGGGCAGGTTAATAGACTGTCCCAGTATCCCTAACCTTTTGTCACTGAAACTTCCGCAGCTTGCAAATCACCTCTAGCTCTTCCTTTTTCCTGCCCTTGCCATATAGACTGGTACTAAATTTTAATGTGTCTCCAGACCACTACCAGCTTTTTCATTCTGTCCAGAGAGCTGCAACTTCTGCTCAAGCCCTTCTCTTTACTCACCTTGATTAATGAAATCCTATTTTCTCTGACCTTCTTGATTTGGCATAGTTTTCTGAGCTACAGAAAACACAACTGCTAAAATCATTCTTCTCGACTCTCACAGTTGGATGTGATGATGATGGCAATTAGATGAAGTTGCTCTTCTCCTCTTACCTGTTTGATAGAAACCTGTCTCATATGCAGAAAGAAATTACATTTATCTCCTCATCCAGTAAGCATTGCAGAAGACTGGGAAAGGAAGAGCAGGGCCTCTAAAGTGACTTCCGCTCCTCACCCTCTCCAGCTCCCCCTTCATTCTCATTGTATGTTACTCCTCTTTCAGTCTGAGTCATAGCTGACACTATCCTGTAAAGCCAGTCTGGACTTAGAAATTGCTTATAACTCGGGTCAGTGGATTATCTTTGTGGATTACAGGTCCTTGAATGAGAGCCTGGATTTAACTGTATGGCGGAGGCATGCTTACCAACTGCCAAAAGAGGAACAGTCCTGTCTTCTGAGCATTACAGGAGGAGTGTGGCCTTTCAGGAGCCATTTGTTTTTTTGTTGTCTGTGTATCCTGCCATATAATGCACAGGACTGTGGTGAGCTTGAGTTGAGTTCTACAGAACTAATTTAGGGGTGTCACTAGATAGCCATGAAATGACACCCCTAATATAATTTTAATATCTACTCAGGTAGTCTGGATTGCAACTTGAAACCTACAAGAGAAAATCTCACTTTGGTTCTCTTTCCCTTTTTAAGAGTTCTTTTTACTTGAAAGATAAATTTACTAACTCAAGGTTTAACTCTTCTGCAGTTTATACCATCAGAATCTTTTACATGGTGATCTTAAACAAATTGTAATTGTTGGTTTTGGTGACTTTTCTTCCTCAAAGTTATCACCAGTGTCCTAGCCTGATTCTTAAGGGAAGAACCTGAATTAAACAAAATGCTACAACTCTGAATGCTAAAAAGACTAAAAATCAATCATTAATACTAAACCTAAGTCTAAGAATAAATACCTCTACATTATAAAAATATTTCCATAATGATTCATAGTTTTCACCCTGCTTTGTTCTCTGGCTGAAGTTGAGCTGCATTTGAATATTTAATGAAAAATTCTTGGCACAGAAAATGTAATGTGGACTCAAAAAACATCTCTCTACATTGGTTTGTGTACCATTTCTTTTTTCTCCTCAACAAAAAGGAAAACCTCTCTGCACTCATGCTGTTACACCTGTCATACAATAGTGTTACCATTGATGTGTGAGTAGTCTTATAATACATGAGTTGTATGTGTGGGATTTCTGATTTCCTGTAGGGTCTGATTTATAAGTAGTGTGGCCTTTCGGGACACATGTTATTTTGTTGTCTGTATATCCTGTCATATAATGCAGGGTCTGATTACTTCCTGTACCTTGGACATCTCTGCACTTACCTGATGGGTGTGCTGTACATGTTAAAAATAACAGGCATAAACCAAGAGTGTAAGGGGAGTTGCAACTCCCCTTACATCACCTACGGATAACAGCACTGCCCAGAAACTCTGCAGAGCAATGTGGTTTAATACAAGTGGCTCTCAAATACCTCATACGATGGCGCGCTCTCAGCTCTGGCATACTGTATGACACAGCTTTGGCGAGGTACTTAGGGAAGGTTTACAGCTGTCTTTTACATCACCTGTAGCAAGGGAATCACTGTCAGTACACAGAAGTGTTTTGAGATCTTAGCAATAGATAAACACAAAGATGAGAACACATCCAGGATCTCTTCAAATTCGTTCATGATCCTACAAAGGCGTTATGAGTATGTAGCAATTGTGGGGATGAAGTTTGCCATCTACAAGAATGCTACTCTGTGTGTGTGACACTGACATCAAGTGTGCTTATGACATGCTAGCCCACTGCTGAGCTCTTGTTCCAGAGTACTGTACTTAGGATCATAATGACTACTGAATAGTGTAATTAATTTATCGATGATGAGTCCTTTGATTCTTGGCCTTACGTTTAAGAATTTATTTGTCACCAGAAGCAACAAGTTTCAGTCAGAGAGGAGTTAGTAAATGGGGTAGAGAGCCTATGGGAAGAATATGGTGACTTGACACCTATCCTGGAGTAAAGCCACTGGGCTGAGGGCTGAAATACCTGTACCACTCACCTGAGCTCTGAGATATGGGGCACATTAATAAAGGTGTCCTAGGAGCCCAGGAATACTGAGGGGGGGTGAAGGCTGAAGCTGTACAAGTGCACACCTTCAGGGTGCACGTACGCTGTTATGAGCAGGATATCTATGATGTACCAAGATAGAAACTGAGCACGAGTGCTTCCCAGACTTAGAACCTGTGAGGACCACTGTCAGTACTCATCCTTATGGACATCAGTGTAACCAGATAGAATGGAAAAACTGGTAGATGTTATTGTTCTATGGCATTTGTGATTCAGTTGCAGAGCACGTGATACAACCGTACAGATGACAGTGGTTGGGACCTGCTGTTTTAGAAGGTGATCATATACCATGTTGTCTGGCATAACACACAGTGTGTATGAGCACACTGCACTTGATGTGCATATGGCTAGATGAGTAGGAATGCAGGACCAGCAGGCAGCATCTGAGCAATTGAATCCTTTCTTGCCCTGTCAGCCAGCCATGCAGTAGATACTAGTTCAGAAGATTCCATAGATCACCCTCTGTCACCAGACGTAATTCTTAAGAGAAATTTAAGATTGCACTGCAAGTCTGAAAGCTGCACCTGTAATGTGTCACATGCAGAAAGCAGGAGGGTGGAGGATATTACTAGTCTTCCAGGTCTGTGTGCTAGGAAAATATTTATAAAATTAACTCCTCTATGATCCCAAGGAGCTGATCGTGCCCTAAATTACTGTTGGGGCAAATAAAACCCCTCTGATCCCTGCTAATCTGACTTGGAGGACAGATGTCCTCCTGATCCTAAATCTGATGAATAGCTTAATCCTTTGTGGGTGGGCACGACACCATTCATCTGAGAATTGTACATCACTAGGTACGTAGTTGTACTCTGCTCACATCCTGGTTTTTGTGTCATCCCATTTCCAGAAGCCAAATGATAGACTAAGGAAGAAAAAGAACATTCTGGTCCACACAAGTCAGTGCTCTTTGCATATGCTTGAAGACTGGATTCCCTAGGAATCATATCACAGAATTAATTTCCTGGTTTTAGGAATTCTCTTGAGTTAATTTACAATCCTTTCTGTAAGTATGTCTTGCTTCCCACATTTCTTGCTCCTATGACCACATTTGCAAGGCTTTTCCAGAATTTCATTCTTGAATAAATAAAACCCTTCCACTTTTTAGTCCAGATGTATTTGTGAGCCACTTACTGCCACAGATGGATCTGCCAGACCAAATGCTGAGAACTTCCGAGTTGAGATCCTAGGAGGTCAAAATAACCCTGGATCTTTTTTCATATGTACCTGCACCTGAACTAAATGACTAGTTCAGAGATGTAAAATTTTACAAATGTTAAGGTCTCTGTGATATCAAAACACCTGAAATTTTGAGTGGGAAGATTTTGAATGGCAATCAAGAGAAAGGTCTTGTGGACCTGGTGCACCTGTTCTCCCAATTCTCAGCAAGTGCTGAGTTCCAATATTCTCTGTCACTTCACTGTGTTTTCCACAGTGCTGTGTCATGGCTATTATATATAATTTCCTTAGACAATATCTGCCAGTAAATGCACTTTCTCTTCAACTGTTTTTAACCATTTCTAATGTATTTGTTAGTATATCTTACTGCTGTAATTGTTTCTTTTGTCCCTGAAATTGTTCATTGACTTTAATTAAACCCGTAATCTTAGAGAATTTGACAATTTAATTCTTTAAAATGCAGCCTTATTGCCAAGCAGGGTTTCCCTGCACCCCTCTCAGCTGTCATTTTTAACGAGGAAACAGCTTTGGGTGTCATATTATTAACTGCATTCAGGTACTTTTCTTCAATGGGCTTGGCATTTAGTGATAATTGAAATGAACTAATTTAAATGACCAGCTAGTGAAAAACAAATACAAACTAAAGCCAGTCTAAATAAAAACACATTCTTCAATGTAATCACTCTTTAAAAACCCCTAATAATTAATCAAGGCCTGTTGTACAAAAAGTATAATCTGTACAGATCTGTAGGATCTGTAATTGCCACACTTGAAAGGAGTGTTCTATAATTTGGAATTTCTATTTTATTTTTTTTCACACACAATAAATGTTATATCTCATGATCCAAATCCTTTATGGTTTCTGTAGAATACTTGAAATGAAACAATGCATCTTTTACCACTGAAAACAGAATAAATGGATCCCTGAAGGATTTATTTTAAGTCAGATGCATTTGTCATTCTATATTGATAATCTTTGCACTTCATTATCATATTCAACTCACCATTTATATGCAGATGACACAATCATTTATGGTAATAGATTATACTAGAAGAAAGCTTAATATTATCTTCAAGCTGATTTAAATGAGCTTTAAGATCATCTGGCACAATCTAAATTACTATTAAATATTAATGAAACAAAGATCACATTATTTGGCTCAAAACAGAAGTTGGGTAAACTGAACAACTGGAAATCAATGCAACCTTGGAGACAGTTAGCAAATGTCAATTTTGAAGAGTACGGATACATCATTTTTCATCGTATGACTAAACTATTGATTAGCTGTGAAGATTTGAAAGAAAGCCAAGAACTTTATTTGGGCTCAGAAAATTTGTTGACTTAGGGGAAAAGAAAAGATTTGTTTTCTTGCATTTGCAGTTTGTATTATGTGCTTTGGGTTTTGCTGATTGCCGCATAATATTTGTTAGGAAAGATAAAGCATTTTTAACTTGGTTATCTAGGCAAATTTGCTTTGAATTATACATTTCATAAACATCACCGACTGTCATTTTACCAACAATTTGGCAGAAAAAATAGAAAACTGTCAACATTTCATTGGTACGTTATTTTCCTACTCTCTCCCTCCACCCATTCCCTATCTTCAGATAAGTTAGTCTTCAGTCTTCCACATTTTCTGAAATAGAAAAATTAATAGGAAAACTAGTATCTCTCTTCATCTGGAACCGTACAGCTGTGAATTTGATAGAGCGAGTCAGGAGATTCAGGTAGATGCAGTATTTGTGTTTATTTTTACGTAGGTCTGATGTTGTGATGTCCTGAGCATGTTCTAGCAGATGTGGTTGAATTCAACGGCAGTTTATGTCAATTCCCAAGATGACAGATAAGGGACTTAGTACTTTCTGAAGATGTTCTCATTCTTAGAGACTCAAGTTTATAATCCCACAGTGAAAAGGAAAAAAACTCATGACCTCTCTATTGTACAGTTAATTAAAAATGCAGAAGGCCTCCTGGAAATCCACCTCTCCTTTTCTGTAGCATGGTGTCACACTAATACATCCATTGTCACAGAAATGCCAGCTCTTTTGACATTATGGTGCGAGATATTGTTTGTTGTTACCCTCTTTCTATGGTAGACATAAATAAGGGCAATGTGGTTATGTTTTCTCTTAGGGCACCTATTGTTTCCTCTTAATATTTTGCTAGGCTGCGCTGCATCAAGCTGGGCATGGTTTCCTTTGAGCATTGGCATTTAGGAAAGGGGTCAGAACCATTTATTTGACCCTCGTCTGGATCTTTGCTACTCTCCTGCTAAAGAGCTTCCACGTAGGGTCAGGAGATGGAGGTCTGCTCTGGCAGCAAGAAAATATGCAGGGAAAGAAATTTTCATTTGTATATTTGGGAATAGGGCAGGTTTAGAGGGGCAGAGCAGCTGGGGAACTGTGGGCTAGAACAGAAAACTGAGTTAAAAAAGACAGTGAGCACCAGGATAATATGATGGGTCTGGGAAAATCATTGTGAGTAAATTTGTAAAAGTAAGAGGCAGAAGAATCTAGATGAGTGAAGGGTAGGTACCCTCTGGGGGCACTGGAATAAGGGGTACAGTGGAAAAACAGAGGAGGAGGAAGCAATGAAGTAGAAGATTAGTGTTGGAGGAAATGAGGCGTGGGTAAGATAAAGTTTCTTGCCAAGATTACCAGAAATTCAGGTCTAAAGGAACGATTTACTGGGTGATGAGTTGGGACAGTGAATACTAAATAGCACAATCTGATGTGCAGTTCCTCAGCTTACCTGCAGCAAAAGATCTGTATAGGACCTGCTGAAATTACTGATGGAAGAAAGAGCAGAGGAGACTGATGAGTTTGTATCAAAAGCCCTGCTGCGGGCATTTGAGGAAAGTTGCTGGAATTTCTGTCAGAGCAGTTGCAGGGAGGAGGAGATTTGTGTTTTATTTATCTATCTAAAGGTATTTTCTAATTCAAAGTTAGTATGTCACATGTTTCAAGTACAGATGCCTTCCCTAAGAGTAAAGTAATAAGGCAGACTTCTATCAAACTAACTGGTGAATTATTTTTAGAATTAGCCTTGCAACTAATTTCAAAAACTAATTCAGCAGATTTGATCTCTAAATTTCTTGATTAAGCAACACTGTTTTCACAGTCTACCTCGACCTGTCCTTCCAAGGCACTTAAATCAATTTTCTTGTCCCTTTGTACCACCAACTCGCTTTGAAAGGATGAGACAATCGCAAGAAGGAGCCCTGCTCTGAACAATAAAGCCATACTTTCATATCGTAAGTAAAACCTTGTTCCACACTGTAATCACATGAGGAGGAGGCCCTTTTGAGCCTGTGCATGTTACCTAGTGATAATATAAGGTCTCTAATGAATACAGATATCCTTCTGTGTGATGAATGTTTCTACTAGCCACTTGACCTGTAGGTAAGAACCAGCCCCATGTTGCAGTCACGGTTGTGTGGGAGGGCTGCTGTGAGTTCGGTAACAAGCTCTGACTTTTGCTGCGTGGATTTGCCAGCACCGTTGCTGCCAGATGGGTATGGTTCTTCCTGCCAGAGAGTGATGATGCCGCATTGCATCCCTGGGCTCATTCTGTGCTCCCAGAGCTGTCTTTTCCTTTGGCGTGTGAACCAAATGCTCTCCTGCAGGCAGGTTTTCTGTCTCAACCCCTGTCTGAGGACTGAAGACTGTCTCTTTTTCACTGTGGGGACTCCTCCCCTCCTGAGTCTGTTACTATTCTTTGTTTTTAAAGAAACATTCCCTCCACCTCCCAGTGAAACTGAGGTCACCTTCAACCTACCTTTTCTTCTAGTCTGAGAAACCTTCCTCTGTGATAGTCTAGTTAGAAGTCCGTTGCTCTAGGAGCCAGTCACCTCTGCTGTCTTGCCCCACCACTATCCCACTTCACCCATACCTACCTTTGTGTATTGTTCTCTAATGATTCCAATCTCTCCTACGTTTAACAATATATATGCTTGGTTTTCCACTATCATAACTCTTCCCCAAATGTTGCACTTGATTTCCTCCATAAATATACTCTGGCCAAGGCTTCTTATCTACTTGTTGTTGGCCTTCAGGGCTATTGCCTTAACTACCTCCAGTCATTGTACCTGGAAGAAACACCCCTTCCTGCATAGCTCAGCTCCTCACAGAGCAGTCGGATCCTTTCCTTGCTACATAACTGGGAAGCCTGTGCTTTACGGGAAGGGGCAGCCCGTGTCTGACTCTAGAGCTGGGGAAGGCACCAGGCTGCGCCCCCAAGCTCAGCCTGGCTCACCACTATATATGAGAAGGAGGCAGTCCCTCCACGGCCAGCCTTCTGACCTTTTCCTTCTGGGCTGGGCTGTCTTACAGTAAATGTTGAAGGCTTCATATGAATCTGGGAGTCAAGGAACTTTTGGGGGAGAGGGGAGGACAGAGAGAGGGTGAGTGGGCATCTGGATAGAGTTTTACTGGGGCTCGCATGCCTGCCCAAGCCACACATTTTGACAGCACACTAATGCTGCTCACGCTCCTTTATTATGGAGAAAACAGAAACCTTTTTAGGCAGAGATGCTTAAAATAGGCTCCTAAATCGATGCTTAGATATATAAATAGAAGCAGCTTGATTTTCAGCAATGCTGAGTGTTCTGGTGATGCCAGTGTGGAAGAAAATGCTTTGTGTACAAAAGTGCATTATTAGAAAATGTGGAGGTTCAAGAATTGTTATTTACAGACAGCCAGTTAAAATCAGAGTAATCTTTTTTTTGGGGTTGGCTGCAATTGGCTTATCTTTGGACTCCATCTTTCATGCTTTTTATTGATCATTTGAAATAAAAGTAGCATCTGTTATTATTTGATATTTATGTCTACAATTTGAATCTAACTTTATCATGGGATTGGAATGAGAAAGTGAAAGTCTTCGCAAGTTTCATAGTATCACACTTCTGTTGTGTGCTTTGTAGAGATGAAATGTCTGCTGCCATACTGCACTGATCCTGTGGCTGATTCCAGCTCTCACAGAAGCTGTGATTCACAAGGCTCCTAGTTTTTACCATAGCAGTCCCTGCAATCCTTCCTAAAAAAGTGTAAGAGAAATGCTGCTGAAGTTGTTATAATCTCAGCCTGTGCATACCACCATCTACATCCAGAAGGACCTTTTGGTTGGTTGGTTTTGCTTTTCTTGCATGGATCTTGGGGGGACCTCACAGTAGAGCAGTTGCATTCACCGATTTCCTTCTGTCTCCTCGCTGTCAATCTCTTTGAATATTTTCTGTGGAAATGACCCTACTATGAAGTAAGCAGGCTGCTCTGAGGAAGCTCTTGTTGTTACATGCACACTCTGGTCCATACAGTAATGGGGGTGAATGGACCAGGAGAGGATGTCAGATCTAAGCACTGATGAATACACCCTCAGATGTACCTGATGCTATAGGAGTTATTGACATATCTGCCTAAATACAGGTTATGGCCCCAAAGCTTAGTCACTGAAATGGATTTTTTTGAGGTGTCCAGGAATGCTGTTAAATCACAACTTTTTTTAAAAAAAAATCAATGCCACAGAAATTGTAACTATGAAATGTGGAAGAATCATACCACTTGACAGAGGACTCTCTGTCCTGTCTGTGTCAAAGATAACCTAGTAAAAAAGGTTATATTCCACAACAGCAATTAAAAATATGGGCTTTTTAAAATTTCCTTTGGAAAGTGAAAGCAACCTGAGGTTGGTACTGGCAAGTCTGAGTACTAACTTGTTTCCCTCAAAACTTCTGTTTGTCTCTGATTAATTCCTCTTCTAGGATCATGAAGACTATATTTCCAATTGTTTTTAATTTCTTCTTGGAACAGATAATTTCATACCGCAGCCTTCACTTGCATAAGTAGCTGAATCTATGAGGTTATTTGTATTAAAGGAGAATATAATCAAATTAATCATGGCTCAAAAAATTACAATTTTCGTATGCTTAGCATACTCTTCTATAGAAAAGTCTTATTGTATTCTTTCTATTAATGCAAAACTTCAGTTAGACACTGATCAGCTGACTGGTACTAGGAGCCTGGGTTATTCTCTAGGTAAAGATTTTAATCAAATACAATGTCATAGGAACTCACTTTCTTGATCGCATATTGTAAGCTCTAAATTTATTCTATTCTAAGTAGTGGAATATTTCCTTCATGTGTTTAAAAACCTTCTTGTGTAGTAGAGTTCTGGCAATATTTTGTCAGAATATGTGGAGGGGTTTGGGTTGTTTGTTAAATGTTTAATGGTAAGTTGAAGATGACTTTTCAGTGCTATGAAATTTGAAAAAGTGACAAGGAAATAACCTTGAAAGTTCACAAAGAGGATATAAAGAATGTAAAATGTTGTAATAAGGTTCATAGTTGTTTGCTGAAAGCATTTAAATATATTGACCCTTGTTTTTAATGTAGGTCTTTTATTATTAAGTGAGTACATACTTGATTTTAATTGCTTCTTTCATGTAAGAGTGATTTTATGAACTTGAGCTTATAATGATTAACTTTGAAATCTTGCATACCATGGGCCGTTGAGATAAACTTAAATTTAGATCAAAGAAAGGTGAACCATTTGTGATTCAAACAGGGACATAAACTAGATGATACCGATTATATCAGTGGGTATTGAGCCAAGCCATTTCCTAGGAGTGACACCACACAGACTGCGGAGCAGGTTTTCTTCTAGTTCAGGTCACTGAGAGCCCAAACCAAATATTTACATGACCGAGCTCAGCAAGAATAAGCCAGCAGACCAACGGTTTGTATTAACGTAGATTCTTTGAAAGACATAAAAGGGACCATTGCAGGAGTGGTCAGACAGCACAGTCCAGGTCCTGGAACTCTGCTCCTGGCTCCACATGTGTTACTGAATATCTCAGTGCTTCTGGTTTCCATTTATGAAATGAGGTTGATATTTATTTCCTTTTTCAAACACTTTGGGATCAAAAATTCATATTAATAACCTGTTTGCAAGCCACGCTCTGCCAAATCTCCACTGTACTTCTTGCACAGGAGTCACTCTGGCAAGGAAGTGAGGTTGGGGTAACCTGATGTACCTTTATAGTACTGAGGGAGCTTAGGGCTGCTTTACAGCTGATGCATACAGTCCACTGGTATAGACATAGTATTTAGTTCAGAGCAGCCCTGAGACAGCTGTAAGCAAGTGCGAAGGCCTCTTAACACATTAGGGTCAAAGTCACCCCCATTTCTCCGTGCACAGCGGGGGCCGTAGGTGGTCCACCTGCTCTGCTGGGGAAAGGCCACCTCCCCAGGCCAAGGGGCTGAAGAGGGAGAAAGGTGAGAAATGTGGCCAGTTAAGTGAAGGTGAAATGCTGGGGACTGTCAGGCAGACTTTTGGAAGAGGCTGTGCCTCATGCGTGGTTTGTTCATAACAAACTGGGCTGCAGCTGCACTGTGAAAGTAAATGTCTGTTCCCCTCCTCAAGTATTTCATGCTCCCTTTGCAAAGCTTGGCATAGCACCAGTGGCCAGAGGTGCTGAATGGCTCCCCATAGTTATGAGACTTGCTTTTTAAACCTCAAGGTTCAAAAATTATACGTTAAGCTCTTTCTTGTCTGGTGGTTTTTTAATGTTTTTTGGGTCCTGACTAGTTTTGTTCATACATATCACCACTTAAAATCCAGTGAGACCCTTGAGGGCCTTACATCCCATTCTACCTTGAGGAAGAATGTGCAGAGATCATGACTTTGGGCAGTATTTGCCTTCATGTGGGTCCCCTCCCTGCCCCCAGCTATTAGACCATGGCTCCTGCTGAGTTTGAGCTCTCCTTTCTGTTCCAGCATCGTTCAGTGGAGGCAGAGCAGCTCAAGCAGCCACTAATAAAAGCCACTCTGATAAAAGGCATTGTGGAAATGCCAAAGATGATACTGTTAGTGTACTTAAGTATCAGTACTGTTCAAAGTCTCATGTGATGAGTGAGTTAATTTGTAGTTTTTCCTTCTCTTTTCCACAAAATAACAATCTTCTGTTACAGTGGAAATATTAATAAAATTGAGAGTTAAATTGCTTTTGTTGGATAGCCCTGTTTTCTAATTCAAAACCTTAAATAGTGACTTTAGGATCATTCTACAATAACAGGGCAATGTGATGTGAAAGGGAACATTACTTTTCCTGGCTGTTGTTTAGTTCTGAAGAAAAACAGTAAGAACTTGTTTACATGCAAATGTCATCTGTATAAAAAAGCAGGGAAATGCTCTAAAGAGAAGATATTATTACAAAGGCATAATTTTCCGGAGGCAGAAAAAAGAGGAAACATTTTATGGTCATCAGCAGTCTCTCCATAAATCTGTACCATCAGGCATGCTGTGAGGTTGGCACGTATACTGGTCTAAAAAAAGCCTGAGACCCTCAGCCTGGAGACTAAGAAGAAGGGGAAATGCAAGCAATGTGTCAAAGAATTTGCCGTCTGTGCTGAGCAGAAACCAGATGTTTTTGCTAGTAATTATTATTATGATAATTCATTTAAGTAGGAATAAAATAGGGCATGATTGTTTACTGCAGCCTGTTTTCCCTAGACAGGCTGGGAAATGAGAAAAAAAATCTCAGAGGTTTTACTCCGGGTTAAATGAATAATTTTTTCATTTAACCGGGAATAAATATGGCAGCATAAATAGTTTTCATACATATTGCACGGAAGCTGTGAATACACATCATACACATTTTTATTCAAGAAAGAGTCCGGAGGCTGTTGAGGACTCTTAGGGAAGGTCACTTTGAATTTTTTTTTTTTTTTTTTTTACCATTTTTTCTCAAAAGAACAGTGGAAAAACGGGAATGTTCCAAAAACTGGCAAAGAATTAGGAGCAATCTACCTTGACCAGTCTAGGTTGTCATTTCAGGTGAGAATCATCTGTTGGGAATGGATAGTGCAGGAAAGCCTGTAGGTTATTGCGGGATATCCATTGGATTTTGTGCTAGCATGTCTTACAAATGTTTGTTTCACATGTATACAGATGTTTAGAATTATTAAATCCTTATCAGCTCCTGATGTTTGATGGGGAACTCTTACTTAAGCACAAAGTCGTTTTTTCCCTTCTCCTCACTCCCACAGGATATGAATAACTACCAGTGATTTTTTTTTTATATAGGTTAGAAAATAGTGTCAAGCAAGTGCTCAGCAAATATAAATCTGGTTGATCTGTTTAGTCTGAGAAGAAAAAGTATAGTTTTCAGCTGCTATCCCTTCTTCAGGCATTAAGTTAGAAGCTTTGAGAGAGTTAAATAAGTCCTATAGAAAAATTAAAATCTAAACAGAGTCTGGAGGAGTTTAATTGAGCAAGTGCATTATTGGGAGTCTCTCTGATGGTGAGGGTTAATTTATCACCCTGAATCCAATCACTTTATAAAAAGCCAGCGTGGGTTTCATTTACTTTGATGAGGTTTATTGCAAGATTCCAGAAAATCAATTTTACTGTGAGCCATATTAAACCCAGGGGAATATAAACACTATATGTACTACACATGACTTTTTGTTATTGCCTACTGGATCACTGGGGAAATTATATGTTTACCATGAAGAAGGGTTATGGCTACGTTCGTTGTCTTGGGTAACTCCCAGCCTGCCCATCATAGTGAAATAAAACAAAATGGTAGAGTTCAGAATCAGCACTTAACTTGTCTTCATATAGCCTGAGGTATAGAAATGCTCAGTAGTAGTGACTTGATTTTCCAAAGGGCTTTAAATAACTGTTATGTTATATACTATCACTTTGTTCTTTCGCAAACAGATAGTAAATGCAGGCCATACATAGGCTGCTGCTGGCCGACCAGGCCCAGGTAATTCTTGTGCCCAGAGGTTCTTGAGATGCAAAGTGAGAGCTGACAGGCAGTTAACTTGGAAATGGTCAAGTTTGATCTACTGGTTAGGGACTTTGAAGAAAATCTGCAGTTTGCAGGAATTTCTGTCGTGTATTTACTCTATTTCTGTCTTCCCTCCCTATCAGTTTTACATACTTGTTGAAGTTTATGTGAATTAAAAAATGATAGGAAAATAATTTTGCACAAGAAGATTATGTTCCCTCTGGTGATAGCAGGTCAGAAACTCATTTGGGGTTGCCCTGAATAGATGGTTTCCTTTCAGTTATTGGTAATTTTTTTCCTCCTTATCAGGCCTTCCAGATTAAGACACACCACTTATTTTGAAGCTGGCATAATGGACTAAAATTAGTGGGTTTTACATGAAGCCACTTAGATTGCAAATAAATACACAGAAGTAATTTCCCATATAAAAAAGCATCAGAATTCAAGAAAGTATCTTTCACAATCAGGTGTGTGTAGCCTGTTTCATGATGATTTTAATCCTTTTTTTCCCCAGTACTGGGCTTTGTTGTACTGTGATAGGAAATGAGGAGCTTGCAGTGGCTGAAGTGAAAGAGCAGAGCAGTATGTCCATCTGTCTGTCTGTGTATCTGTATTTCTCCATGTGAGTTTCATAAGAACTAAGGTGGGATATCTGGGAAGTTCTAAATGTAGGTAAATACTCAGTTTGGTCTAGTTTTTGGGGGAAATAGAGAGCTTAACTCTCTTATTAACTTTTGAGACTTCTTCCCTAAGATGTAATGCATGTTAAAGTTTGCAGTTTTCTTTGCACATCATATTTGGTAGGGTCATCATCCAAAAGCTCTTGCTTGGCCCAAACTCCCTGTGAAATGTGTTTGGAGTGAGAGGAAAAAAAAGAAGTGAGATGTAGCCACTATTTAGAAGTATAAAGTCTGTTATGGTTTATAGATGGTTGTAAAAATATTGTAACAATAAACATGGAAAAAACAATGGAAAACCCATCTCCCAAAACATTTATCTTAAAATTCCTTCTGATATCTGTGTATCTATGTATGTTTATGTAGGTGTTTCCAAGGGATTGCACACGTATGAGTTGAAAGAACACAACAAAATTTGATTCACAGCAGTACTGGCAGTATTCTTTTTGTCTCTGTGTATGAAAAGTTGCTCCTTTTAATGATCTAATGTATTAAAATTTCACATAATGAAGTTTTTTAAAAGCAGATGACAGACTGTACAACACACATTCAGTAGAAGGAGAATTATCATGGACTGTCATGATCTTGTTGCCACTCTTCCCCGTCCCTGTCTCTAGTATGTTGTATTTTTAAGGTGTGAGCACTTAGCCCTTTCTTTCAGTGCTAGCTTGCAATCGTTTTTATTATGCAACTGAGTAGAAGTGTGAAAACAAACAAGAGTTGTTAAAAAGGAATAAGCACTTGTTCTTATTTTGTGTTGTTCTTTTTAATCTACTCACTGGGACTTTGTTGCAAAGGGCATGTCAGAAAAAGGATGTGGATTTGTTGTGGACAACCCTGGATTTGGGTCTGATTTTGCAAATCCAGGGTAGAGTGTGTGGCTTTGTGTTTTGAACTTGCTGAGTTCATTTCAGATTAGATTTAGCTCAGTGGAAGGGAAATCAGGCTGAAATACCAATAGCTTTGAATATCCTCTCCACGATATCTCTTGGATTCTTTACAGCTGTGTTTTTCCTTTGTACACAGGGCGTTTGAGCAAGTACAGACTAGCCTGGAGCTGCTGAATACAGCAGAAAGTGCTTTCTGAATCTGGAGCTTGACTATGTCCAAGTCAGATATATTTCTGAGAGTACAGCTTGTGGCTGGCGGGAAGTCAGTATCTTCAACAGATGAACAAAAGCACGAGAACCTCACACTGAACACGTTAAAGATGCTCTGGTCTTGATATCTATATGTATCTTTTTATCTGTAGTATCTAAAGACTAGTTTTTATGCATGTGAACGTCATACCCCCCACACAACAGAATAGTAAAAAACCTTTGGTTTTGGTAAAATATTTTGTTCTTTTCTTCATTCTTTCCTTTGTATCTGTGCACCAAGGAACTAAATTATGCTTCAGTAGCTAAACAAATTATGCAAAATTATACACCATGAATATTTTATGTTCCAGAACCCTGAAGCAAGGACTTGCAATGGCTTTATGTCTGCAGCAACCTGTGTCATACCCAGATGAATTCCACAACTGATAAGTCCCCCTTCTTTCTAAAACTTTACTCAGGTCTTTATTTTATTTTTTTTCTTTGCATTTGTCAGTGATTATTAAGAAGGATGTCTCAAGTGTTTTATTGTATGTAAGAAAATGGAAGTTACTGCAGTCAGCCTTCTTTCTACTACTGCAGGAGGCAGGGAAGTTATTCCCTTTATAATTCTGAATTTATTGACAATTTCATAGAATCATATAAAGTAAGTAATGTGGCAAAAACAGGACTAAGTTTAAAAAACTAGCTAAACCGCACTTCATCTGGTGCTGGACTCCACCTTCTCTGGTATATCTCTGATTTTTTTTTTTTGGTTGTGCGAAAGTATATTTCCTTAGAAATATATATTTACTCTTTTTCTATAAATCTTTAATTACAAAACCATGTAGGCTTGTGTAGGGCAGACTTGTAGCTATGGTGCACTGGAAAATGAGAGCAGTTTATAGAACATATTTTAAATATTTCATTGTTTAGCTAGTTTTAATTAATGATCTTGCCTTATTTCCATCTAATACTAAAGAGCTGGCATCTTGAGATCACATGCATCTGCCCCTAAAGTGGATACCAAAACAGAAACCTTGTAATTATAACTTAACAAGGATTCTTTGGCATTGCTTACTGGTTCCTTGGATGCAGAACCTGTGAGTTAATGCCATAATTTTGACTCCAAGTGGCACTGAAATAGGGGGTGTGGGTACATTTCAGTGTGTTCATTAATCTTCACTGTGTTCCAATAACTACATATCATATGTTGGCAAATGCTGGAGTGGTGTTGTAATTTTGGGGGGATGAAGTGTACTGTTTACTACTCATTTAATACCAGTAACTTTTGAAGAATGTGACTCATACAAAGTCATTAACTCATTCAAAGAATCTTAGCTTACTCTCGGAAACAGTTCTGGGGATAGTGTATCTGTTTTCTGTCCGTTCCATCCATTCTGTGCCTTTTGTTGATGCCTTAAAGTGATATTTATCAGTTACAATAAAAATATTCACTGCCACCAGTAATGCTGGCATATTAAAACATTTATGCTTTTGTCCTGCCTACTGCTGTAGTATTTTAGTATTAATCTGTCTTCTTTTACAGATGAAATTGAATGTGCCGTTACAGAAAATAACTGTTGATGACCTAAGTCCCTGTTTTGAAAGGTGTTTAAGGATTTATTTGATTTAAGTATATTCTGAAACACTTTCTTAGTTGGAACTGTAAAGGGTAGCTGTATGCTCTGGTGTCTCTGGCTTATACCTGCTCATATGGGTGCTTGCTGCAGATATGGTGTGTGCCAGACAATTAGAAAACACTTCATAGCTACAGTACTCCCAGAGTAGGTCATCTTATTTTGGCTAAATTTGCAAGGATTTTTACTCAGTTTAAATGTGTATTATTGTTACTGTCTGCTGGCCATCATGGATAGTGGCATTCCAAAATTAGTTAGCCTGTGTTATTAGGTAAAAGATAAATAACGTATATTACTGCCTCTTTCTGCCTGACAGATTGTGTACACATATCAGTTTAGAATCCAGTATATTTATAGAAAGAAGGAACAACATATTTTGTTTTCATTTTACAAAAACTAGTCTACATTAATGAAAAAGTATGTAGCTCCACAGTTTTTCTCTAAAAACAGTCTGGTTGTGCATTATTCTTCATGCATTTTAGGGATGTTATGGCTTGGGTTTGACTATTCGGTGTTTCAGGGGAATCTAAAAAATAGAATTTATATTGTTCATTATTTTTACAGCTCAGTGGAAAGTGCAAATAATGTTCATAAAATGTAGATGGCCAGATAAAATTATAAAATATTATTGATGAATTAACCTGAGATCCAGATCATATGAACACAGTATTTCCTTTTTACTACAGGATGTGAGTTTAGACTGAGAAAGCTCAATGCTAATATTCCAATCTCCTGATAATTTTAAAGTATTTTGCCTTTAAAAAATGGTTTTTATGCTGACATATGAAAAGGTCACTAATGTCATAACTGATCCCATATACAGGGTACGAGACTGCAGAAATGCTACCTCTAGACCCATATAAAATAAAAAAAAACTGATGAAGAATAGTACTGTTTAAACAGTTCTAAATACAGGATCTTTTTGAAGGGAGAAACACAATGTTTTTAAGAGAGAGCCTCTAACTCAGCATGTATAAGAAAAGGTGTAAGGATAGTGCATGTCTTTTATTTGAGAAATATCAAATGTTAAATGTACTTACTTGAAAAACAAGCAAATTGCAATGCCCTGTCCTTGACATACTTATAAATGCAGTATTTATTTTTGTAAATCAAATATTTCTGAGTACACAACTTTATTCAGAAGAATTTTACAACAGAAAAGTGAGATCTTGAACAGCTATTGATAAAAGAGTGCATGTATTGGTTGCTTTATTTATGGGCTTTTTTAGTAACATTTAAGTTTGAGCCCGTTGGAATAGTACACACAGCTGCAGGAAAATAATGCAAATTTTGACATTTGAGGTTCAATAAGTTGAAGCTTTGTTAACTTTTATCCCAAAAAGCTAGTATTTTGTTGTAAGCAAGCAGTGGAATTAAGGAGGTGTTTGGTTTTCCTGAAACCTAAACATTTAAGACAACTGTCAATTACCCTTCTTCTGAAGAGAACTACTACTCCTATATTTTTCAAAACTTTTTATCCCTCTGTCTTTCCCAAACTGTATCATTGATATATTAGACCCGAGATATTCAGAGGCACGTAAAACAAATAGAAGCCCAACTCCTGTTGGAATCTAATCGAAGTTCAACATCTTCCTCCCTTGAAAATCCCAGCCTATGTGATTAATGTACCTTTTTTTTAGTCTTTGGCATTGTTATTGATTTTAACACAAAAACTTTGACAAATACAGTTAGGGAGTGTAACTTAGGTGAGGAGGAGTTTGGATATTTGAAGGAGAATGATTAAATGGTCTGAATTAGGCTGTGAAACACATTCTGGCCGTGGGAGTATAGAATTTGGCAAGAATGGGTTGGCAGGACAGAGGAATCTGACGCTTGATTCTGACTTCTCCTGTGATTCAACTTTATACTGGAGTGGGGGGGAAAAACTTGAAGAACGCCTGTGAAGATGAGGGAGGAATGAATACCTGCTCAGGGAAGAGTATTTCAGTTTGTCACTGCCACTCACCTTTTTGACCTTATGTGGGAACAGGTGGGAAGACAGGAGGAAAGCTTATCATCTAGGTGGATTTATTAACAGCTATAGTATAGAGGCTCTTAAGAGAGAGATTTAGTAATATATACTTGTGCTACAAATCTAGGTATCCTGAGGGAATTGAGCATGTAATAAAAACCTTTTGAATGTAGATCATTGGAACTTGGGTTCACTGGTAAGTTACTAAGTTCAAACCAAATCAATGTATTCAGTGATAATGATGCATTAATGATGTGTTCCAGGCAACTCAGGTGCTCAAGTAGTTATTTCAAGCCTCTTCCTTTTTCTTCTTGAGGTAGCAGTATGGATTTATTTTTAGACTATATTCTTCATGTTAGCTCAAACTTAAATGGCTCCAGTCCACCCTAGCTTCAAAATAAACATTTGTATGTATTTGATGTCTGTAAGATCTCTTCTTGTCTTTTGAGGTGCTAATGTGTAGTTCTTTGACTGATCTTTCCTAGCTCTAGGGACTGCACGTGGCATTTGAGATTTGCTACTGGTACCATTTATTACTGATTCCATTCAGAATTAGAACTGGCCAGCTTCACCATTTTGTGTTTAATACTCTCTTTATATAAAGTTTTTAATTGCAGTGACAAATTAAACAAAAATTTCTTACAGCTGTGGAATGCCACGAAAGGTTTCCTCTATCTACCTTTTTCTTCTGAAGCTCTAGGCAGAGACTGGTGAAGAGAGTGTGAGGAAGCATAGCAGAGCTGGAGGCTCCCCTTGGTCAGGCAGATCTCCTTTTAGGAAGATTCTAGCCCATATGGTACACTTGGGATAGCTAAATTCCAGCACCTAAATGTGTGGAAGTGTAGGAACTATCTGATTCCCAGTCTTTAAGGACGGGGCAACTTACAGAAGTCTCTAGATCTGACTCCCCTAGGACATCCATTCCCTATAGCAGCTTACTGTGGAAGGAAAGGTCTGAGCTAAAATTCTTAGTAAAGAAAGCATGGGATAAGATTCCTTCAGGTCATTTTAGAAAGCCTTCTTTCCCAGCTCCCACAGAAATGCAGCTCTGCTACCAAGTTGGATGTTGTACTGGTTTTCAGCCAAGAGAATTAGAAGAACTGGTGGTGACTGATCAGGGATGTTTCAGAGAACTCCGAGTTGTACTCGGAGTTCTTTTAATTCAGGAATCCAGGAATAAGCTTTCTGTAGTGAGACTTAGCTGTCCCTCACATGACGTGTTGAAGGATGAAGTGTGTCCTGAAAGGTAGAAACACTTGATTTCATGTCCTAATGTGTACATCCATATGTAAATGGAGGAAGAATTTTGCCTTTGAGGCACAAAACTTGTGCAGAATGTAAATTATATTCAAACTGAAATAATTCATGGGTCTGAGCAACATAATGGTTGTTATAACCATGTTTATGAAATGCTAAACTTTAACACACAGCAATCATCCAAATCTATAAGGCAGTGTAAAAGACTGCACACTTAATAATTGTAAATGTTACATGAGTGCGAGTCGCTTGATTAAATTTATTAGAAATGTGTTATGAGCATTTTAAGAAATAAAGCATTTATCACAAAATGATGATTTCTTCACTTAAGCTCATTAGGAAATCACACATCAATTCATGCATAATTACGGGGGAATTTCTGCCACTCACTACAAATCATTACCACATTAGCTAAAGTTGACTTAATTTATCTGTGATTTGGAAAAGGTGGTATCTAAGTAGGAAAATTAGCTTATACAGAGGATGAAACTACCAACATCATCACAAAAGACTAAGACTCCTCTTATTTGTTAGACAAAGATGCACCTTTTTATCTCTTTTATATGTAAAGCTCATGCTTTTCAATGAGCTCTAAAGCTTTTCTTTCCATGTCAGAATCTCATATTATGGATCCAGTGCCAGGTACTTAATGAATCGTTGCTAGTCAAGGCACGTTTACTTGCGCCAGATGTACTCATTGTTTTTAATGATCATTGCAGTTTGAGATCGAATTGAAAGGGTTTGGGGGAGGCTGGGCGATGGGGAAAGTTTTGCAAGCCCTGGTAAGATAATCCCACAACATCAGAGCAGAAAATCATAGAATCATTTAGGTTGGATCATCAAGTCCATCCATTAGCCTAACGCTGCCAAGTCCACCACTAAACCATGTCCCTAAGCACCATGTCTACACATCTCTTAATTACCTCCAGGGATGGTGACTCAACCACCTCCCTGTGCAGCCCGTTACAGTACCTGACAACCCTTTTGGTGAAGACATTTTTCTTATTATCCAATCTAAACCTCCCCTGATGCAGCGGGAGACCGTTTCCTCTTGTCCTGTCGCTTGTCACTTGGGTGAAGGGACCGACTCCCACCTCGCATTCTGCAAACACCCGCAGCATTGTGTTTCCACTGTTTCTGTGGACATAGTTCCCTGGTGGCCTGTCACACCTTCTTTATTTCCCGAGCTTTGCAGAAGTTTGAGGATGGTGTGCAATTGATAGCATACAAGCTCGAGGTGTGACTAGTCACCAGGTGTTTCTTTTACGGGTAGTTTGCATGTTTTCTGTTTGTTAGTTCACAATACTCTTGTGATGGGGGAGGTTAGGCTCAGAATAATTAGGCTGCGTGCTCATCTATCCAGGAGATGTGTAGAAATGTAGTCTTTGAGACTCTGGCCTGTATATTTAGGGAAAATTTGCTCTGTAACTTTACAGCCTTTCGTTATGTGAGGCATGACTTAGTTCAAGCATTTCCCTATTCTGTATTCAATTGCTGTATCATTCTTACTATTGGAAAGTATTTATGTCACAGTTATTGAGTTTAATTAGGAAGGGTTTTTTGTCTTTTTTAATCTGGCATATTTCTGTGATATGCCTTGCAGTTATACCTTAAACAGTCACGTTGGCACCTTGCAGGAAACAACGGGCTGTGCATGGAGAGGTGAAGGAAGGCAGATGATGAAGGGATGAGGGAAGTCAGATCCTTTTTAAATTGGCTTTGCTGTCAGAAATAATGTACCTAGAAATACATACTCAGTTTTGGAGTGAAGTACTGATACTTTGTTTTCAGCAGCCCTCCTGAGGAGGCGTTTTCTGTCCTTTGTTTGGGGTCTTTTGTATAAGCTCAGGATCTGCAAGTTGAAAGTTATGCCCCTCCTTCTGCATTAGTACCTCACATTTATAGACTGAAGCATTGTTTCCTGTTTCTTTCTGCATTTATCTCCCTGGCAACATGTAAGCCACTTGTGATTCTTTTGCTACTAACTTTTTACTGCATTTACAGGCTCAAATACAATTTTAAGGACTGTTATTTTCTGAGTAAGATGTAATGTTGAATCATACATATTAAGTTCATGATTTTCTGTGGCATTAGTACATTTTCACGTTGTTTTTCACATCCTTTAGTAAAGTGGGATGTGAGGTTACATGAGTTGGCTGTGCCAACGAAATAGCTTGCTGCTGCCAAAAGGGATAGTCCTGCTTCCTCCTCCTTTCTGGTTCCTGTCTGACCCTTTGTTGAGCTCATTTGGCATACTAAACCGACAGAGAAATGTTCACTTTTTTTAAAAAAAAGAAAAAGCTTTCCTAGCAGTGTTGCAAGTGGAAAAGCTCCTTGAGAAGTCCACCCATTTCAGTACCTTTGAATTAATGGATTGGTTCTACAGAAACCTCACGTATATAGACACAATGTCTCTTGAGTATGTTTTAATGTTATGTCTCTTACTGTTGTTCCTCGTTCTATTATGACAAGTAATAATTTTATATAAGAATTATGATTGCCATTGAAATGGATGAGTCTATTAAAAAGATAAAGTAACTTTGACAAGAAATCGGAGATAGCTAATGCGACTTTTAAGAACTGTAATATTCCACATCCTAAATTTATAAGCAAATGATTGTATCACAGTATCTTGTTAATACGCATGTCTATACATGTAAAAACAAAGGTTAGAGAAGGGCTTCTTAATGTGTACAGCTCTTACACTTTAGAGAATTTTCTTTCTTTAACCTTGGAATAGCCATTTGTAACCAAATTAGTGATTTGATATACTGAATGAATTAGGTTCTTAATCTTATTGTGTGTAAAAGTCATGCTATACACAGAATTCATGTTTTCAGCCTTTATTGCTGTTGGTATCGCAAGTTGGTTTTGATTAATCTTGAAGTGAGCATTGCATCCTATGTAGGCGGCAGTATATTTGATAAAGAATGCCAACTTTGGCAATGGATGAAGACATTGTAATGATAAAAAAGAAGGGGGGGGGAGAAATCCAAGAAACCAATCTGAGCAGCCATTCTACTGCAGTGACAGCAGCAGTTTAGTACATTGTATCAAAATGAATGGGCTTTGCATAATTGATTTCAACATACTAGTAGCCTGAGGTCTAAGCTTCTCTAACCCAGAACTTATTAGCCATGCTACAAAGACAGGAGAAAACTGTGCAGTCTGCTACAAGGGAGGTAGAGAATAGCATTGCTATTAGAGTAAAAGCTTTAAAAGTAGGACAGAGCTACTAAGAGAAACCCCTTTTGTATATTTATTGGGGTTATTCTGTTCATCTCATTCAAATATCATAAAAAGCTATTTTAAGGTCTTTGTTCAATACCAAATACTGAGAATTAAAATCTTACTACTCCGTAGGTTTTATTACCTAATTCAAATGGCATCCCTGCAGAAGTGTAATAGCTGTGTTGTAAGATGCCTTGTAACTGGGATGCTTTTTCAATAACCTCAGCAAAAATACAGCTGCAGAAATAAGTAAGATGCTCTTTTGGGATCCACTTTACTTGATTTTTGTTGCACATTCACACACTTGCAAATACTAGTTTTATTTAATAATGGGAGTGGATCTACAAGTGTGTTTTCTGGAGCCTCCTAAGAAGAGGATTATGTGCCTCACAAAATCACATGGATCTGTATTACAGAATGTGAAAAGCTAATAGGTAGATGTAAAGTCATTGTGTTGAACAAATGAAAATATGTAATTTTAATGTCCTGCTGCCTTTCAGCATTGTAAAAGTATGTTACTGCATGTTGCATGTTTTGCTCTGCCTCTTCTGGATAGGTACTTGTGAGTGTATGAAGAGTCTGGATTCATGCAACAGGCTTCTGAGAGTAGAGTGATATATTTGATAGAGGGAAAAATAGATTAACTTTCTGATTAGAATAAAAGATGGGTAGTTGCAGGTGAAGGACTGAGAAACGAGATTTGAATGAGCTAATGTGTTCAGTGTCAGGATTCCCAGGCTATTAGACGACTTCTTTAGAAGACCATGACAAAGCTCTTCATTAGTGTTCGTTACGCTTCATCCAGCAATGTGAAATATTGACAGTGGCTCCTTTAAACATGAGTATTCTGCATAGATCAGCATCAAGCACCTTAATTATGCCCTTGCTCATATAAGGAGCTAAATGGTATTAAGAAGAAAAATGTACATTTATCAGTAGTGGTAGTGTTTATTCTGAGTGGATCCAGTGCTGTGATTGACTGAATGAGGTTTAGTACTCTATAATTAGCAGACGTTATAACCTATTTTTAAAAAGTTTGACTAAGGAAAGTTTGAGTAAAGAGAATTCCATGTTACTGGAAATGTTTTATTCATTTATTTTTTTTATTTGCACTACTTTCATAGAATCTTCATAACCTTCACAGAACTGTAGAGGTTGCTGAATATCCTATACTGTTCAAACAAAGACTACCTCAGAAAGACAATGAGGTGACTCTTTGGTAATTTCTGTTTGGTCTTAGGCTATTTGCGTTTGTGACATGCCACACCACAGCAAGTTATGAATAGGTTCAGGTGACCCATTCTAATGGATGTATTGATCTGTAGAACCCATTTATTAAGTATTTTTTCTATTCTGGTAAAGCCATCATTTTGTTTCAGAGGTTGAATCATGATTTTTGAGATTTATGCTGTCATTTTTGAAGGGGAATAATATAGGCCAGGTTGTAACAGCTTTAAAAATATTCCAGATATTGTTCTTGAGAGTGTCTAGCAGAGCCTATCAGCAAGAAGTTGTGTGGCAGTTCAGCTTTGCCTTGCAGAGCAAGTTTGACTGATAGTCAGGGAAGATCACTATTAATAATAATAATAGTAATCTGAAGGTCCTAGGGGGCTGGTTGGAAGCAGCAGCAGGCCTGCTAACTGCTTGTTAGCAAATCAATCCAAGATAGATTTAATAATACTTTTTAACATTAAAATAAACATTAGTGAAAATTTTGGGTTAGTGTATCATGCCTTTTCCATCAAAGAAGCCTTGTCAAATGTTGGTGAAAAACCTCACAATTCCAGTAATTCTTGATGTGGCATTCTTGCTTTTTGGAGTCCTGGATGATAAAGGTCAGTATGTGACACACAGAGATAACCTCTGAAATTGGTTTTACATATTTTCTCTGAAGTTTGTCCCTCAGAAGAGGAGACTGGCAAAATAATCAGGTTCCGTTTTGAAATGCAGGAGCCTATTGTGCACTGTTTTGAGCACCATCAAATCATACTAACATCAGTGCAGAGCCAAGAAGCCTCAAAATGAGTGGTCACAGGAACATGGAACAAGAAGGAAACATACCCTTGTTTAATTCTTTTCTGTTTCAAGTGGCTTGCAACATTTGCCATTTACAGGCATCTTTACCAGCTTCATCTTGGTGAAACAGTCTTCTAAATAAACTTTTTCAAATATTTTGAAGAAACATGGGAGGAGAAATGCAGAGCATCTTTGATATGCATCACAGTGTGCATTCTTGCGAAGCCGGTCACCGAACTGTTTAAAGACCTAGTAGGCTGGCCTGTGCCCCCCTAGCAGAGCAAAACAGTGCTGATATAAAACAATGGCTAAATTTTCGAGGGTGATGTTTACAGTAGCTGTAATGGCAAGAATGTGGAAAAAGCAATTAAAAAGCTGGGTGTGTATGTGCTAGTCGTGAAAGGAGATAGTGTAATCTGGTGCTTTCTGTTACAGACACCTCATTTCAAATTGCATATAGCTTTTCAAATTATAAGCATTTGGGGTGAACTTCTTCAAGCCAAGCATCTGCCTTAGGCTGCGTTGTGGGAGAGTTTCAAGTAAGTTTGTCTGTTTCTGAGAACAAGCTTAAGGAATAAAGATGTTTTGCCTGTCTTGAAATAAATGCGTACCTGTTTCGCTTTTTGAAGCTCTAGTCTGTTTTCAAGCAGAGACTTGAAATTTGTCAGGGCATCCATCCAAGTCTACATTTAGCTATGTTCAGTTCTCCATTTCTGGTCAATTTATGAGCCTCTGAAAATCTAAGCTAACTCTCACAGCAGGCAGACTTGTCAGAACCTAATGGCTGAGTTCACGATTCACAAAGGTGTTCAGTCTTCTGATGAGCTGTAGATCTGGGGGGTGGGGAAGTAGACATTTGGGTAGGAGCTGTTAGCCTAAATACGTTTGTGCATATTGCTGCAGGGCTCTGAAGATCCTGCGTCCACGCAGCGCGTTTTGCCCCTTCGGGTAGCTCTGATGCCCACTCAACTGAATACGCTTTGTCTCAGGGCTTTGGGGTCCGAGTTGGTTGCTCTCTGTGTTTAATATTTCCCCGTTGCAGCAGTGTGCAGTGCCAGGTCTGATTTTCCCTTGTCTTCTCAGAGCTCTTGCTGTTGCAGCCTGAAGGAAAGCTGGCATGATGGCATGCGGAGGGGGGAGGTTGGGTGCGGGAACCCCAGGCCGGGGTGTGGGGAACTGGGGAGAGCAAGGAGGGGGAGGGGCAGGGGCTGGAAAAGTGGGTGAGAAAGTAGGCAAGGGTCTTTGGAGGAGTAGAGGCAGAGAATGGGGGGAGGGAGAGGTAGCAGGCGGGGTGAAGGCAAGCAGAGCTGAGATTGAACAAAGCCAAAGGTATGGGAGGGCAGGAAGAAACAAGATGGATGGAATACAAAAAAAGGAGCAGGAGCTGAAGGGGGTGGGCATGAACAGAAATAGAGGGGAAGAACAGGAATTGTGGCCTGGGGCACCAGGTTTTTTTCTCAGCAAGTAGAAATTCCAGAATGAAAGAAAACTAGACTTAAGTTTGCTTGGGTGACATCTCTTACATGGAGGTTAAATACTTGGTTTAATGATATGTTTGTAATTATGTGCTTCTGTTCGAGTGTAGGATGTTTGGGGCTCTGATTCTGCTTGATTGTGATTGCTAAAATATTGTGTATGTTTTTGGCATGCTAATGTTTTTATTCTGTGTGAATTAATATGTAATTGTTACCATTTCCTATTTACATTACAATATTACGTTAGCAGTTTTACTGGATCCTCCTGTTCATGAATTTTGGTATTTAGGTGTGAGGGTCTTTGTGTAGACCTGCAACAGGGGACTTTCATAGTTGTTTTTCTTTCTACCAAACAAAATAGCTGTAATGAAAATCTTTCTGTCATGAAACCATCTTTGTTTTTTCCTACTCTACCCTAGTTGCAGGCATATTCAGTATACGGAAAAGGAGTTTATCAAAAACATACATATGTAACCAGATTAAATCCATTTCTATTCCATGATCAGCAGCAAGCTAGTGCATTAGTAATAAAGCATGGGGCAGAGCTGAACCCAGAGTCAGGCCCATCCTCCCACACCAGTGCCAGCACTGCTAATTAGAGAGCTGCCATGGAGGGGAAAAATTTTCCTGAATAACAAGAATAGACTGGGTTCCCCTACCAGCTGGTTCTTCAGCATTTTATATTATTTGTTTTCTTATAATTATTTCTCTCTTATCCACAGCTAACTCCCAGTAAAGACATCTTACCTCCAGCTAAGAAAGCAAGAGAGAACAGGTTTTCTGCCCTGTGGTCTGATAAGGCTTAGTGTAAAAGCCAAGCAACTGGCAGTCCCCTTCTCCCCTCTCCAGCCTTCCTGTACTCAGTCACGATTTAATGTTATTTCTTTAGGCAGGAAGTGGTCTGGGACCTAGAATACTGAATTTACATCTAAACGGGCAGAAGATACTTGACAGTTGGTGCAAACACAGCTTGCAGTGTGTTTCCCCACCCAGTCAACTCTCCTTGGTTTTCTGACTAGTTTCTTATTGATTCATGTCATTTTGGAAGGCAAAGAACCAGCCTTCTTGAGGAATACCTGTGGCCGCCTGTTGTCTTCAGCATGATACAAATGGAATTCTTTTCCCAGAAAACAAAATTACTTACAACTGACATACACATTTTGCTAAGAATGTTGGAGGTGATGTTTCCCTGGATGTTGGATCACTTTGTTTTTCAGACTTATTCTGAATTAAAGAGAAAGATTCCTCATTATGGCTTCTCTCAGCATAACAATGAGTTTGGCTCTGCCATAGATAATTTTCAAGTGGAGATTGTTGGTCTGTTTGTGTACTTGTAATGGCGTATAAAAAAATAATGAGTTTTAGTATGCTTACCTTGTGCTGTCTTGCTTTCAGGTATTCATACACAGACCTAGCTTAAGGCATCTCAGAAGTGAAGGCAAAGTTGTGATTCTCTGCTCTGAGAATGAAGGCCAGGACAGCAAAGCCATGCCTGCTGTAGGGAGAGGAGAAGCACTGATGTGAGCTACCCTCCCTTCCCTCTCTAGTTAACTGCTGCCTAGATATTCCAGCCCCTTCCTTGCTCAGTAGGGCAGGAGCAGTTGCCAGCACAGCTGTCCTTGCCAGAGGTGAGATGAAGCAGGAGCTGGAGCTGTATTGTTCCTCCCAACAGTATGGTAACCTGTATGGACCTTGTGGTTTAACCCGTCAGGCAGCTAAACACTACACAGCTGTTTGCTCGCTGCCCCCTGCAGCGGGATGGGGGAGAGAATTGGAAAACAGTTAAAATTGTGGGTTGAGACATACGGTTTCATAAGACAGAAAAGGAAGGGAAAATAATAATAATGATAAAAGAATACACAAAACAAGTGATGCACAATACAGTTGCTCACCACCTGCTGACTGATGCCCAGCCAGTGGCTGCCACCCACCTGGCCAATTCCCCCCAGTTTATATGTTCAGTATGACATCATATGGTATGGCTGAATATCACTTTGGCCAGTTTGGGCCAGCTGTCCTGGCTCTGTCCCTTCCCATCTTCTTGTGTGTCCCCCCAGTCTCCTCACTGGCAGGGCAGTATAAGGAGCTGAGAAGTCCTTGACTTAGTGAAAGCACTGCTCAGCAATAACTAAAATACCAGTGAATTATCACATTATTCTTATGCTAAATCCCAAACACAGCGCAATACCAGCTACTAGGAGGAAAATTAACTCTATCCAGCCACAATCAGGACAATGGAACAGCTTGCTTTTCCCATAGGTAGAAACACCTCTCCATAAGCAAAACTTTACTCTGCAGTTATTAGGAAAAAAAGGAATTTGTTGTAAAGCAATAGCAAATAAGTGACCTGTAATTTTTCATGTAGTGGTTTGGCTTAGTTTTGCTTAGAGTCTCTAAAGACTTAAGCTAATGGAGTCCTTTAAAGTCCTTGAAGTAATGGTTCAAAACAGCTAGTAATTGGTGAGTGGCAGGCAGAATTTCTTTTTTTACACAAGTCTCCTTACTAAATGTCTGGGTTTACCTGCTGTTGTCTGTATGCTGTTTCATCAAGTAGTAGTTGTGGGCTGACTAAATATATGCATCAGAGTCTGATAGGGAGGCTGGTTTCCTGGAAGCTGTGAAAGTCTCCACATAGCTGAATTGATACCTAGGCTTTGGTTTTCCAAGCTGTATACAAGATCCTGATTTTTCCAGGGTCCTGAGCAGCTGTTGGCTCTTAGGAGTTTTGATGCCCCAACCAGCTGTATGCCTGCCTAAGTAGGACCATATTGACCTTTTGTGGTTAATGATATCACTGGTGTTTTCAGAACATGCCTTATTTGCGTATGTTCTTATGTGTGCACATGTTGAGTTTTAGGAACTGGAAAAGAAAGTGGTTCTATAGCTGCCTCTGGGTTGTACTCTTTGAGCATAGAAGTAGAAGAGCATGCAGTCCTGCTTACTTTGCATTTGTTTTTATTCCTAATTTAAAGGAATAAAATCTCTGTAGAAGCTGAAGTGAGGGAGGATGAGTGATTTTCTGAACTACTGCATATTCAGTTACTGGTAGGTAATTCTTCTGAGAATTTCTTGGATGTATACCTACTTGTGGATCTTTAACTCCAGATGCTAATTGAGAAGAGTACTAATTAAACAATGACTATCCTTCCAAACTGCTCCTCTAGAGAGATTTCAAATCCAAAGCTGCACAAAGAAAGCACCAAGGTGTTAATTTCCCTAACAAAAATGTTGCACAAAGCTGCCCTAAACCTCCAGTCCCCACCTGTCTGTAAAACGTGGCTTATTTGAAAAAAATTTTTGAGTAGGAGATGATACTGAGGATTACATAGTAGTCAGTTACTGATGCTACAGAATAATCTGTGTAACTTCACAGAGGCTTGCCTTTCCAGACAATGATTTAACATCTTGAAATCAAGTTTATATAATCTAGTTTCCTCATATAATAGATGTGGTTTGGGAAAGAGCACTGATAAAAGCTGTGCATTGATTGAAATGGAAATTCGAAACCACCTTCAGCAAAAGTGTAGGTATAGGATGTAAAACCACCTGGTCCCTGTGGAACACCGTAAAATGCAAGCCAGCCATTAAACCTTTTAGTTCATCTATTCCCTCTGCAGATTTTACAGCTATTAAGAGGACCATCTTTAGTGCTAAGTGCTAAAGAGACTCCTACCCCAAACGCTGTTCAATCCCACATCTTCAATGTGGGAATTATAGGAGGGATGGAGACCATTTATGAACCTTTGAGGAACAGGTACACAGTCAGTACTCTCCCCCTCCCACCCTCCCCAAAAAATGTTATAAAAATCTTTCTCTAAGTAAAAAAAAAAGAAGGAAGTGCCATGCTAAAACAGTAAATTTACAGGTAGTGATGACTACCTTGTTTAAAGAAATTATTTTTTAAGGACAGATAATACTAAAGGATTATGTAGTTAGCTGCAATCAGCTAGTGATTGACTAAATGATAGTTAAGTAACTGTGAACAGTCTCTTCCTAAATACTAGTATTCTGGAAGGACGTCTTCCTGACCTGGGCAACCACATTTCTGTAGTTGAGGGTAAACAGCGGCTGGCCAGGAGCCGGGATTCCAGACTGCAGCAGAGTTGCCTTTGGCAGTCATGCAAAAAGTGAGAAGTTTCTGTTGTCAGAAACCGCAGCAGTGGTTCAAGAGTATAGTAAAACCCAACTGGAGTCCATAGAGTCATTGTCCTCGGAGGGCATATGGAAGAAGTTGAATCAGATAGAGCACATGTGAATTGATTTCCCTCACCCTGTGGGGATCCATGTTTCTGGTGACTAGTTTTCTTCCCCACACCTGGACAAAAGCGCGTGTTGGGGGAACAGTGTATCATCTCCTTCCCTGACAAAATGAGCAGGCCAGTGTGGTTCATCTGAGAGCCTGTGGGATGCTTTTGTGCCACGGACTGCTTCATTTTCCATGAAGGAAAAGAGATCTCATAGTCATTTCTTGATGAGGCTTCCCTCATGAAGAAATGCAGCTGAGGGGGTGGCATGCTCCCTCCTTTGCTTGTTCAGTCTGATGAAGAGCATCAGGTGGTGACTGGGAAGGCATGAGGAGAGTGATGAAGAAGGGGCTGTTGCTGGAAAGGGAAGTTTTGGTGTAGCAGCACCTACTCCACCTATCAGCAGCAGCCCCCTGAACCTCTGGGGTGGCAGCAGCAACCCAGCCTTTTCTAAGTGTGCTGAGCCAAGAAAAGGCTTCCTTACGGTGACAGTGAACATGTCTGATCCGTCAGAAGTATTTCAGACATATTCACAGTGAGAGCACCTGTGTTGTATCTGGTGGGATGGTCTTGTGAGCACTGTGCGTTTCTGGGGTTTGCATCTGGCATCCACTTCATCCCTGAGAAGCAACAGCCGTTTTGGCCTAGTACAGTACAAATCCCATCTAGCCTTACAACAGGAATGTCAGAGACTTCTTAAGAGAGCCTGGGAGACTGTAAGTGCATAGGATACGTGGAGTTGTGCCGAGAGCACCGTTTGCACAGGATGTGGGTGCATCTATGGAGTGTTCAAAGGACAGAATGCATCTGCCAATGTTGGGGATACCAGAAGCGCAGTCCCAGACTTACACCCCTTGGACACTCCCACTGGCAAATAATAGAGCCAGACAACTTCTGGCTGCTAGGAAGCCCTCCAGGTTTTTCCACAAACCCTGCCTCCTTATCTGAATCAGCTAAATAAAATGATATTTTTGTACCTGTGTGCTAACATTGGCTGCTGCTAAAATAATCGTAAAGGTATGGAGGAGACAGTCTGAACACCAGCAGCATGCTGGGAAAGGACTGGATATCCTTGTTGATCAAATACCTTCTTGCCATTTTAGCAATGTGTGATATTAATAAGGGCCAACAGTATTTCCAGACTTTGTGTGGGTATGTCCTAAGTTAATGATGAGCAGAGAAGAGAACTTCCTTCTGCCTAGAAAAGGATAGTCAGGTATCTGCAGGGTTTTTTTCTGTATCAGTTTACTTCTGGACTCACAAGAACATAAAAGATGAATTTTCATTCTAGGGGAAAATAATTTGACTGCAGTTCTGTGACAGCTTAGATTAGGGCTGGGCCTGTAATTGCCAGTTTAAATTTTCCTTCTCAATTAACAATTACTGCGTGCTGTGAACATTTTGGAGGGATTCTTGTAGGTGATTTCTGTTGATAAGTATTGGTAAGGACTTACCAACTATGCATAGTAGCTATTTCAAGATTTTTTTGGGGGGTTTTTTAGATAATGCATAGACTTACTTGCCAGCATTGTGCCTTATTTGGAAAGCTCTACCTAGCAAGGGAGCCAGGAGGTAGTCTGGTAGATGCTGTGGTAAAAGTAATGTTGCTAATGCAAAAAGTGAAGATGTTTTTATGTAGTTGCTATGGATCTACTGAGCCGCTACGTTCAGAGTTTGAGCTTTTGGTGTCTTGCATGTTGTTTATAGCCTGTAAAGACGGTAGGCTAACCGCTACCAAATCGGAGTGGAAGCATTTTGCACTTGGTTTTGTTCAGGTGTGAAGCAGTGCTGGAGGGAGGAGGCTCTGGAGAATATAGCCATCAGATTCAATCATTATCTGTGAGAAGAACAGACGCTGCAGTCTAGAGGCAGGCAGGAGTGTGAACTGATGTGGTGCACATTCATCGCAGTATGCTGCTGATACTACTTAAAATCCTGACTTACAGGCACACTATTCCTCCGTGCTCCTAAAAGAACAGTGCTGCTCAAACTGTGTGGTGGGCAAACAGCTTCAGGTGTGGACAAGCATAGTCATACACTCAGGTCTCACACCTGCAGGTTTTGAGTGTAGTCCCCTAGAGAGGAAAAATTAGTCTGTTAACTAATTTCACCACAGAGTACCAAACATTTCATAGCCATTAAAATCCTTCTATACTGTAGCTTTCTGGCTCTGTTCCAGCTTTTCCTGGCAAACACTTACTTCAAATTAGCTGTCTTTTAATACACTACTTTTGCAAAAACCTGGCAATGAAAAATTTCTGTTAAAGGAATAGATGTTGTTGGATTTTACACTTCTTTGCTATGTGTATTGAAAACGTGCTTGACAGCCTTATTTATCTGGAGTTGGTGGGGGAGTAATCAAACAGAATAAAATGGTTATTCTGATTGATAAGTACTTTGTGCCAGAAAGGATGGAATCCTTTTACTGATTTTCTACGAAGTTAGGTGCTGCGCTACTATGCACCCACAGCAGTAGCTTCCACAGACAGCCTTGGGGATTGCAGTCATCTTTATTGAGGAGGCTTGCGCTGCGTATTGCCAACAAAATCCTGCAGGGATGTGCTGGGAAGGTTTGAATGTCTTGTAAGCAGGGTGGCACTTGTGATAGCAATCAGAGCTTATCTATAGTGCCGCTTATTTGTAGAAATTAAGCTCAAGACGTCAGCACAGACTGCTTATGGTACAACTAACTGCATCTTGATGCTGTCTTTCTCACAGAGGCCATTGAATCACATGGCAAATTCAAATTGGATCACTAGAGCTGTACAAAAAGGTTAGAGGAGTAGATACAGAAGCTGAGTCAAATAATCATCATAGCAGAATGGGAACATAAACTCACCTTCCTGTTTAGCTGTGTTTTTCAGGAGCTTTGTTAAATACAGGCTCACGTTTCAGATGATGGGGATCATCCTCTGAAAAAAATCAAGGCCTTGTAGATTTGCCTCAGATTAGACATCCCAAATCAGGACTTTGAGATACCAACATCCCTGTTATTTTTCAAGCTGGGAGAGATGGGATAAGGTCTGCCCTTACATACATCTCTATCATGCCAGTCTCTTTGGGCCTCTGTGTTGATCGGAGATTTCTTGGATATGGGTCCATCCTGGATAGGTCTCTTGCTTTCCCTAGTCTAATCACCTTTTTCTTTTTTCCTTCCTCTCACAAGACTGCTGCCTGCCCACAAGCTTATTTGCAGGGCATGGTTTTCAGTCCTTCTGATTCCAGTAAGCAAATTGGAGAAAAAACATCCTAAAGTAATACTGAATTATAAAAGTTAGATAGAAGGTTTCGATTATGATGGTCTGTTTTCCTGTTTGGTAGAAGCACATTCGTGATGAGTATCTCACAACTTGGAGTGATTTGGGGAATTTGTTCGGACTTGGTATAACAAGATACATGCAAAGCTGTGTAATGCTAGAACTGTTCTCTGCTTAGCCCGAGACTAATGTTATTAAAAAAAAAATGGTGGATAAATTAGGAAATGAATGTCCTGTTGCCAGGTCAACCACATTCCTCATTTGTAACTCTCTGTGTGTATATGAGAAGGGTAATATGTAGTGAGGACAGATAAGAGCTGCAAGCTCTCCATAGCACCGTGGTAGGGAAGGGTTGTAGAAAATAATGCCTTTAGCAACAGTGACCTAAACCCTTCATTCTTTTATCGCTCTGTGTGCATGTCAGTGAGAAAGAGGGAGAATGATTAGAAGGATCTAAAGGCAAAATTCTGTTTCTTAATTAACTGTATTTCAGTTTCCTGAGGATGTACACAACGTATTTCTGTGTGTTTTCTCAGATTTCACTAGTGATGAGCGACAGTGGATCAAAGATATTTGCCTCACTTAAACCGCCCTCAATTTTGTTGTGTTTACAGTAGATGATTTACTGCCTTTCCACATTTTGACCTTAATCCTATAAGTTGTTCTTTTATGGTTTCATTACTAACCTTCTTGTGAAATATACTTGCTATGGAGGAAAAAAAAAAATAAAAAGGAAAAGAAAGTTTGGGCTTTTCCTTGTTTGCACTATCAAGCAAAAGGCTGTGTTGTTATGGTGGTGGTCAGAGCCTTTCCTCTTTCTAGGTTGATGATATTGGAAGTCTAAAGAACATTGGTTCATCTGTGTGCGAAACAGCGATGTTTTAAATAAAGGGTTTAAAATAAGTCAGTTGCATCATTAAACATATAAAGTGCTTATTTGGGGATTGTGCTGTGTATATTATTGGCACAGATTTCCAGAAAATTAGGTAGGATTCTAGCTCTGGTCTCTTCCTCCCCATGTGTACAAGGGCTAGGAATATTGTGGTGGGAAAAATGTGCTCATGCCTGAAACAGAGGCAGTCCCTGTCTCTTTTCAGCAGGTATTCTTGCAGCCTATTAAGAGTTGCACAGAGGGACTCCAAGAGGAGTCTCTTTTAGGGCTTTAACTGTCATGGTACAAATCAAGATAATTTTTTAAAAGTGAGGCTTAAAAGTTAGGCTTCCATGTTAAGTGCAACCTTTTTTTTTTTTTTTCCTGCAGGGTACCCAGCTGTTCTTGTCTTAATCTGCAGAGGACCACTAGGTGCTCAGCACTTAAGAAGATCAGAGCACTTAAATAAGTACCTACATGCAGATATAAGTTTGACAGGCACCCAGTTTTGCAAGTTTTGCCTACTGGGTGCAGTGTGGGGGGTCGAGAAATTTTAGGTAGGCTCCTTGGGGCTGCAAGATGGAACCATTGGTATAAAACACTTGCTCTCTAGCAGGCAATAAGTTTCTGAAAAGTGGCTGTTAATCTTTTCTACTCTAATGTGTTTTCTTTTCCTTCCCTTGTTTCATGAGGCATTTTTCATTTGACTGTGGGGAAATCAAGCCTAAAGTATTGTTGTATCATGTGTTACAGCTGCTCTCATATAATTTTCCATTTTATTTGCATAAGTCAGAACAGAATTGAAGTACTCTTCCTTCCAACAAAGATTTCTGTTTTGGTGATGAGGAAAAAACCAACAGCTTGTCTCATAGGTTTAGAAACCTGTAGTTTCACCTTTGCAAAAATAGTCTACAAAACACAGGGAAAAGATGACTATTGCAGACATTGTACAAGAGAGAACCCAGGGGGACCCCAGGGTATTTTATTTTTTCTGAAATGCAAATTGCAGTGAAGAAGAGACATTTTTCTGTACATGAAAGCTCTGTCTTTTTTTCTTTCACCCAGCTCTAAAGGTAGTAATACAGTATTTGTCTTCTGTTTAGGATAAGCAAATGATTGGCATTGTGTTCAAGTGTGTTTCTGTCTTTTATCTCTCACAAGTACCGTTTTCCCTCTTTCTGTTCAGTTAAGTCATGTTCTGTATTTTACGCAATCTAGAAAAGGCTCTGTGTTCTTAATCTTGTTATCTGCTTTCTCAGCATTTATTTGTTTTTCAATTGCCTATGGAAGTGGAGAGGTTAAGATACAGTAACTGGGCTCTGTGATGGCAGTTTTTGTAAAACTGCTGCTTGTGTGTTCTTCTCAATTTGCCTTTTGTTTATATACTTTAGCTTTAGATTAATCACATCTTATGTTAGGTGTGGGTCTTCTGTTTTTCCATAGATGTACGTAGTGTGGAACTGAAGGTGATGATGTATGCAGGCGAGATATAACAGATGTGCTAACCTGTAAAATATATGACATAACGTTACTAGTTGGAAAATATGCTCTAGCATAAGTTATTCAGCACAGAAGATATCATGAAATCATCCATATCCTCTTTACTGAGTTTGTTACAGCAGTGTGTGTATGTAACAGCATGTTATTGATGCATCAAGGTCTTTGTTTTGGTACCCATAAATATTGTTTGGGCTTTGATTTGCTTCCCTGTGTTCTGTCACACCCTATTATAAAGCTTTGGGTAGAGAATGTTCCCAGTTAAACAAATTAGGTCTGCAGTCTGTGTGCTTTTGCTAATTATTTTCCATATTCTCTGTTAGTTGGATACTTTTCAGGTTGGTCTTACTCCTATGGAAAATTGTCTTGATAGATGAGTAGCTTAGAGCAACATCTGTAATTTATGGATATAGAAAAAGCATGCAGACTCTTACTGTCTTTACAGATGTGCTTTAGGGCAAGTGAGATGTTCAGATAATGGAAAGGAGGAGTGTTAATAAATCTCAGTCAGGAAGACAATACTTACATCTTTTCTTTAAAATAAATTCAAAGTTGGATTCTAAATTACTTTTTTAAATGTCATTGGTGCTCTTTCTTCTATTGTTAAATTGAATGCTAGATAATACACTAAATGTGTAATTTAAAAATAAAAGTAATTAGATTGTGAGATTCATTTTCCAAAACAGAAGTAGTAAATCACTCGGACCCCATAAAAATGTAGACTAGTGCTTTTGATTAGTTGGAATCATTTAAGTTGCTAATCGGTGTTTGTTTCAGGATTAGAGAAACTACGACTGCATATTGGGAAAAATGACTGCTGCAGTATTAATGACGTTATTGTAATCTGTGAGGACTGTGAAGGAAATGAAGAACATAGAAATTGCTGCTGTGGAACAGACCAGTGATCCGTACAGTCTTGTATCCTGCCTCTGACAGTAGCCAATATGTGATGATTCAGAGGAAGAAATACACACGGCCAATTGTGTTATAGTGTACCACAGAGGGAAATTTCTTTCTGGCCCTAGATGGTGCTCGGATTATGCCTTAAAGCATGAGGATTGATAGCCATTGTAAATTTTACCTTAGCTAGTGTAACCAAATTGGATTGCTCCTTGTTGTCCATAACCTACCCTTCACCTGCCCTTCGCAGAACTGCAGTCCTGTCCCTTATTGCTGGATTCATAGCTTTTACGTTGGCTGCTTTAAGCAGATGCAGTAGTGCAGTCCAAGGACTCCGTGCCACTATTTTACATGATGTCACATGCCATTGTATTTTTCATTGATTTTTCAGCCTGGTTCGTTGCTTTTCGTTAAACTGAAAATGATATTTTTCTGTGGGGCAGAGCAGACGCTGCACTCGCCCTGTGTCCGTTCTCTAACAACTTCGTAACAGCTGTCTTCTATTCTGAACATAGGAGCCTTGGTCATGAGAAGAGGTGAAGGGTATGCCTAGAACTGACACTAAGACTTTTATTATTGTCACTGTAGTGGCCTGAAAGGATGAAAATGGGGTTTGGAGCATTACTGCACCCTGCAAATCTTGACCTCAACAGCCTCTGAAGTGAAAGTTGGTGTCAGTGCTGGTCTTTCTGTTCTTTCACTTTCTACATCCTGCAAAACTGACGTTATATATCCCCAGCTGAAGACACTGGAGTGCAAGGTGCTGTTAGAGAAATTAAGATTGTTTTATTGCAGTGCATATGTGACATTTGGACCAAAACTTATGAAAGTTCCCTGGACTCAGCTGTCACAGAAGCAGAGACCAAGGTCTTTGTATTAAGCCTCGGTACATTTCATTCGTTACACACCCATCTAATAAGGCCCTGTAGTCTGAGAGGAACCTTCTGAAATCTGACAGTCTAGTAAAATAGTTGTTTATTGCAGACAAAAACTGACCTGATTTTAAGCTGGCATTCATAATGCAAGGTAGTGCAGGCTTTTGAAACTGCTTGCACTGATGCTGCTGCCCTTCCAGGTCGTCTTGGGAGCAGGCTAGTTTGATGGATAACAGCACTGCAGATCTTATGGGTTTGCGCATTGCCTTTTAGCAAGTCTTTCCCTGTGTCCCAGGGTAAGGAGAATCTGCAACAGCACTTATGCAATTACTGTCCTTGTCTTTGCCTCTGTGGGTGAAGATCAGTCTCTGACTTCACAGATAATGTTCAAAAAGTAGCAAGCAGTGCCACAGGAAGTAGATTTTGCTCAGCAGCTTACAGACTTGTCATTAGGTGCTGCCTTTCAGCCTTCCAAATGCATCCTCCACTGTCATTTTGCTGCTCCTTAGGAGATAATTAAACAACTCGTGTCTCCTTGCCAAATGACTAGTCAAAGCCAGGGAATGTGGGTTTCCTGAATGACAGTGGAACATCATAGCAATCTTGGGAGAAAAAATTCCCTTTCTCACTGAAGGAGGAAGGCTCGGTTTTGTTTTAGACTCCTATATTACTGCTGATGAATCTTCCAGAGGGATCATCTAGGCTTTAAATCAGCAGAAAGAAATAACCCTTTTGTTGGTTGGTAAGTGGCAATGTGTCACGTGGCCCATCTGTGAACCTCAGCTGATCAAATCCAGCAGAAATTGTCCTTGAGTTGTCAGGCTGCATGAGCTGGCACACTGCCTCCTTCTTTATAGCCGAGTCCAGTTCTACCAGCACTGCGGTAGTTGGATGCTCGCTTGAAGTCATGACATTTTGTGTATCAGTGAGGAAATCTTTGTCGTGTGAAGGGAGGGACTTGTGGTGGAGATGTGCTTCTGCCTAAATTTTGGAAAAGGCTGCTGTTGTCCTGGAATTCCACAGGCAGGGTTGGTCCTCACGGGCTTGCATGGTCATGTCTCCTCACTCTGTCTTCCTTTTCCGAGCTGAGAAAACAGGACTATGGCCAGAGAGGTGAAATGCCTTCTGAAGCAGCCTTTAGGTTTTCTCCTCTAATACTCTTCCTTTCTCCCAGCCCATATTGGTTCAGCCACGGGGCAGCTCACTCGGAGCCATCTGGCTGTGCAACTGGAAATCTGGGTGCAGCAGTCTCTGCGATCACCGGCTGCAGAAGGACAGCGTTCGTTGCAGCCATGCTACCTGACAGTGGAAATGAGCGGGGTTTTGCAGAAGATAGATGGAGTTTTATATATCAGCAGATGAACTGGAAAATTCTGCTGGCTTAATCTCAAATCCCAGATTTCCTTACACTTCTTGGGTCTTCCATATAGGTCCACAAAACATTTTCTAATAGTGTATAGGTTTACTGCAGTCAGGGGACTGTGTACCTTTGGGGGGGGGAAGGGGGTGTGGAAATCAGTTTGGTATGGTTTAAAGATGAGATGCACTGATTTAAAGACAAGAAATAAGAGGAAACCTGTGGTTTCATGTATTAAACTGACATTGCACACACAAGACAAACACTTTTAAGCCTTCAGTGTGCAAATTGTTCACTAAGTAACTCCAATATTTCCATAAAGCTCTTCTCTTTTACTTGCCCTGCGATACACTTCACCTTGGTCTTAACTGCCTCACGTTTCTCCTCATTTTAATTACTTTTCTTATGTTCATTTACATATTTCAAAATTCAGAGATCCCCAGACCATAAGAAGTGTTAAGAAGAAATGCTGGTTTTATATTGAATAATATGAATAAGCATGAGGACATTAATGTGAATCCAGGACCTTCTGCAAAGTCTTGCGGTTAAGCTTTGTCCCCTGCGCTTGGCTGGGTTTTTGTAACAGGGGAATAGTTGAACAGGCCCCATCATGGGCTGGGGCTGTGTCCTGCAGTGGCAGTTACACAGCTGGAATGAGGCCTGCATGCCCCTGCCAACCACTTGGCAGTGCCACATTTCTTTGGTGTTGAAGGAGATGGGGAGAAGCTGCTGTGCTCTGGAGTACCCCGGACTGTGGGAGCTGCCAGCAGTGTCTCGAGGGACATGAGAAAAACTTTAAAACTCTGAGCTCCCCTTGGTTAAAACCTTGCCTACTCCAGGCACATGAAGATGAACAAAGTCCTCCTTCCCTGTCTCATGCAGTCGTTTAGCCCCTGTTGCCTTCAGCATCTGATAAGGGTTGCTTTGACTCAACAGCCCCTCCTTGTCACAGAGGCAAATTCCTGCTTGTGGGGTTAGGAAGTCTCCCGCTTAACCTGAGGGTTCAGCTCTCTCAGGACAGTGAGATGGTGTCACTGTGTGTTCGGCACCTTTCAGCTGCCCGAAGCAGCAGCTCTCGGCCCACCTGCTCAGCAGTGCTGCAGGAATCAATCCTGGGGCAACAGCAGCTCCCACTGTGTTTCATCAAACTGCCTGAGCAGTACCCCACAGGTCTCAGGCTGCACCCCACGTGGCTCTGGATAAATGGTGGTGTGAGGACAGTGAGATGGTGTCACTGTGTGTTCGGCACCTTTCAGCTGCCCGAAGCAGCAGCTCTCGGCCCACCTGCTCAGCAGTGCTGCAGGAATCAATCCTGGGGCAACAGCAGCTCCCACTGTGTTTCATCAAACTGCCTGAGCAGTACCCCACAGGTCTCAGGCTGCACCCCACGTGGCTCTGGATAAATGGTGGTGTGACACCATTGCCCAATTCAGGCAGGGCTCAAAGAGGGGGCCTAGTGCAGTGATGCCAAACCTGTCAACCTGTGCTCACGCAGTGGTTTTTCCAAGCGATGGGGGGAACTTTCCTGCTAGGCAAGGGAAGAGAGCTGCTGTTGTGCATCGTGCCCCAGCCAGGACTGTGAGAAAGATAAGAATGTTCTTGCTCTCACTTATGCGTATTAACGTCCCCATGCAGGGATGGGACTCATGCAGTGACAGTGTCTAGATGCTGCAGGTTACCCAGGAGAGTGTGTATAGTGCAGGCATCAAATTTCAGCAGTGCTGGATTTTGTTTGGCTTTTTTTTTTTTTTTTCTGCAGCATAACAGCCATGTTAAATTGATTTGCATGAGCCATGGAAGCCGTTCAATGGGAAAAAAGCTAATTGCTTCAGTCTGCTCTTCTCCTGCCCCTGCATGTAGACCTCCTGGTAATCCCAGAAACTCATTCACACAGCAAGGTGTGGTTTGCGTTTGATGCGCGGAATGGTGGTTCAGTGTAATTCTCCATATATGTGCACTCGAGGCCAAACCTCATTTTTGTTCTGCTTGTCCCTGAGTGCTATTGAAGGGACTTATTGTGCAAAATAACCATGAGTGTCAATCCCTGGTATTTCACCTCAGAAATTAATAGTGCTTTCGTGAAACAGTCTCCCTCAACTGTCAAAGCCGTAACACTGCTGAGCAGTCAGGCCTGGAGGGCGTTTGGGGAACGAGCTGCTCTGCATAGGTGTGATCCTGATGTCAGGCCCAGGCAAATGGAACTAAGCATACACTGGAATTTGCTGTCAGTGTTATGTGTCTTCTCAGGAAAATGACTTACTTATTTTCTCTTCCTTCAATTTTCCTTCACCTTTTTTTAATCCTACGTGGCACATCTTTATCCATCTGAGCAGTTACTGGCTGGTAGAAACTCCCCCTGAGGAGAAACAAAACAAACGCGCCCATCCCCAGCACCGTCACTTGTGTGCGATTAGAGTCAACCTAGGTTTGATGCCAGCTGGTAGTTAGAGGTGCTGTATGACTCCGAAGTACTTCTTGCTAACACCGGGTAGAGGGGGGATAAACATGTTAGTGCTATACTTAGTATCCAGGTATGGACAGCGTGAAGATATTTTCCTTAACCAAGCTTAACTTACAAAAATATTTAATGCTAATGGCCAGATCTATGTTATTAAGAGCATCATAGTTTATTCATATATTTGCTGTAACATTTTTAAACCAGGTATCCTAGCTAGGTAGCACTATGTGTGCTGTGCTTAGTCAACCGTGCTGGTGGGGGAAGGTCAGTTACATCTGTTCTCATTAGTGCCTTGGATTTCATTGGAATGAGTACACTTTGGAAAAAATCACTTCAGACACTATACACAGAAGTCATTCATTTCATCATCCTGGAGTGCGTTCTACAGGTGGTCTGCATGTCTTTTGAGTCACTGCTCCATCTTTATTTATCCGTGTCGGTGTTCCTCTGAGAATGTCCTCTAGTGCAGTGAAAGCATTATCACCCACTAATCTCTTCTAAATCGCTTTCTACTGTTTTGATTCCTGAAATGTGATAAAGTAAAATTGCAGGCTTTGCTTGCTTCTCTGGTATTCCATGGATATTGTTATTATATACTTTATTTGTAAACAAATGCAGGCCAGCACTTGCCCACACATGCAATTGAAAGTGTCAGCTCGAGTCCCTTGCTGTTGCAGGCTACATTATATTGAGCACAATCACTGAGGTAGTGGCTGTTTGCTAGTGGGTAAGACACCTTGAACACTTTCTCCTTTTGCTCCCTGTCACTGCAACACTGGCAGGCATCATTAGTGCATAAAATGCATTTTAGTCTTAGGCCTCCTTGGTGGTGTGGAGTGGCAGGGCGTACTGTGTCTTGTACCTAGCAGCGTGGGTTGGGTGCCTCAGCTTCAGCTGCTCTGATTTGCTCTTCTGCAACCAGATCGTCCTAACACCTGAGAAACTGCTGATTTTCAGCCTGATGGCTAGTTTATACCTCTTTTATTCTTGTGTCAGCTTTTTTTCCTTCCTGTTTACCCCATTGTAATGACATATGACATCCCAGTTGTCTATCAAGCTAAACATCTCAGCTTCCCTGCCCTTCTCCAAGACGCGCAATTCTGAGTTGTTCTGGCAGCAGCCCTGCTCTGGTTTGTGAATCTGTCTCTTGTGTGTTGAAGACATTATCACATGCAGTTTTTGAAAGAAAGCCTTTACACACTGGCATTAATACTTTTCTGTCTACTGAAAATGCCTTGATTGATGCTTCCTAACGTTACATTTGTCTCTTTCATAGCAGAATTTGCAGACCATACATTCTCCATGTTAGCAATTTGTTATTGATGAGCTCTCAGCTTATTGCAGGAGGTTTTGCAGTTAGGTCCCAAGTGCAGAATCACAATATTTTTCGTTCGTGTGGGACTCATTTCACATTTGTATTGTTCTTGTCACCAAATTAATTCATTGCTTTTGGGGTAGATATTGAGATCCTCCTCTGTGTGGGCAATGACATGGTTGACTCTCATTAGCCCGCTTGATTATGCCGAGGTTATTAAAGAAAATGCTAAACTAGATTTATCCTTGAAAAACTCCAGTACCCAAGCTCCCTGCTGTCTGACATTCTTCCCCTTAATGCTTCTTGTTGCTGTTTTTCTTTCACCCAGCTGCCTACCCACCAGCTGCTACTTTCCAAATTGACAAATGGTTTCCACTGGAAATGCTTTACTGAAGTCCAGCTATATGAGACTGCCTGGATTTCTTCTGTCTTTGTCTGAAATGTGGAGTATATTACCATGTCAGCCTGGAGAACTCTTTGAATCTTAGCCCATTTTGCATTTATGGCCGTGTCACTCATTAACCTTCCTTTCAAAATTTGTCCTAAATCCTCCCATGCTCCTGAGGTCAGACTTACAGGACTGTATTTGCTCGTAGGACTTTCCAGTTCTTAATGCAGGCATTACATAGACTGTTTTCCAGCCAAATGATACCACTTCTAACTGGACAGACTATTATAAAAAAATACTTGCTACAGGAATACGGCAGGCTATTATTTCTATGAGGTATCATTATTATGGAGATCTGAAAATGAAAGGTGTAGTTCTGTTTAGCATTGTTTCCTGAAAAGAACTTCTAACCATGGTGAAATGAGAGCGCTCAGTTGTGTGCTATGTGGGTGAGAAAACCTAGGCGGGTTTTTATTTAGCCTTTAGTCTTTTTAATGTGTGCATTGGTTTTCATTTCAGTGGTTGTTTACAAAAACAGACCTTTTTGGAATAAGAATGGAAACAAAATGAATAATACAGTGGTTTCCATTAAAAAAAAAAAAATCAAGCGTTGTCATTACATAAGAGAGAGGGAGAAACTCAGCTCTCACCAGCTGAGTTCATAATAGAAATTGAGAAGCACTGAAGTAATGTTCTTAAAGGGCTGTTTTCATTTTGATAAGGCTGTCTTTTTCTTGCATTTTAACAGTTCTTGAGCAGCCATCACCTATCTTGAATGTGACCTGACATGGCAGAACACGTTATAATCTTTTATTAACGTAGGGGGTATGATGATAAATTATGCCAGCTATGTATTCATTCACAAATTGTGGGCAGCAGAATGGAGTGCCCATATCAGTCTAATTCAATGACTTGGATGGGAAATAATTTTTTCCTTCTTCCTTTAACTTCTTTGCCCGATTATGAACTTAATCTTAGAAAGGCAGAATGCTGTTTTCCAAACTGAGATTTGGACAGTATTTGGACAAGACCTGTTTTCTTTTTAAGCAAAAAACCCAAAACTTGAACTATCTAATAGACCCAAGTGATGAGGTTGGGGGAGGGGGGTGTGGCTGCCTTAAATCCTTTTGTGTCATAGTGCTAGTACCTCAGCGTCACCTAGTATTAGGGGGGAATTGCTGGTCACATGGTGATGCGGGAAGGAGAACATGTTGTGTTGGGTGATTGGCAGTCCATCCGTGAAGGTGTCTGGTAATGAGCTGACATCAAGCAAGCTGCCGCCAGATGGTCCAACTATGGACCAAAGGATGCTCTTGGGTTTCACTCCATCTTCCATTTTCGTTTTTGGTTTGCTGCTTGTGGATTTCATGGCTGATGATGTCTGCTTAAGAGGCAGTCTCACTCATTTCATCCAAACTATGCACATGAATATAGTAAACAAACATTGGCCCGTTTTGGTTCTTCTTCTTTTGCCATGTATAAATGCCCTTGAGCCAGAGAATTTCCACATCTAAAAAATGTCCAGATGAGCATTTGGTTGTTTTTCCTTTTTCAGAGCTTTGAAATGGGGAGGAAAAAGCACAAACCAATGAAGTCCTAAGTGTGGTTATCACCTGGATTGCATTGTGTGATCAGCTCTGGAATACTAAATATTTCTAAGAGAAATGTATAGGCTTTGTATAGAAACTCAATGATAAAAAATGCGATGTCTAGTAACTTCACAGCCCCCAATTTTGCATTGATGGCAGATAACAAATAGCGGAAGAATGATTCTTGGCTTTGTTACCACTGTGTAATGCAGAGCCCATGCACATATTTAATACATTTTTAAATAAAAGAGGCAGTTTGACAAATGGGTGGCCCTGTATTGCAATCACACACAGAATGGACAGCTGTACTGTCATTTCCCCATCAGTAACACAGGGTTTACATTCATATCAGACACTAATGCAAATGTCTTTACGTTTTCCGTTTGCTTAGGTATAAAATGATTTGGGTAATGGATTCTTTATTGCACTATGCCTTGTGGCTGTGCAACTGATTTAATCTGGTACCTTACCTACCATTTTCTATGGTAGGTAAGAAGATTGTATAGTGTAGAAAGCTGTAATTTAATAAAAATCTTGAGACCTTGAAAAGGTGTTTTGCCTTCCAGGGATTTCCAACTCAGTTTAAATATTTGCATGGCTTTGCAGCTAAGTGTTGACAGGGATGTGTAGCTTCTCATCCACTGGGGTATTACACCTGAGGAGGAAAGGAATAAAAGCTATGTAAAACATTTTTTAAAATTATTTTTGAAAGATTTCTAATTCTCTTAAGGTAGCATCCAAATGTTCATGCTTTCATTCCCCCTTAGAGGCGACCAGCCATTACATGTTTCTTGCTGGATCTCATACTTCATTTATGGATATTCGCAAGTTATCTAATAATCAGCAAAATGGAGATGAATTGCCTGTAGACCTTAACAGCCTTTGTGTAGAACTTGAATAGACTGTAAAGTTCAAGGAAGTGTTAGCCCTAAGCATCCCAAAAAATGTACTGTATTGTTGCAGGCTGGCAAGTACTTAACGGTCTGTATTGTGATGTTAGGCTTCTCTTGCTTCTCTTAGCATTAAAGAACCATCAATGGGTTGCAGTTCCTTTTGGTACCATAACTTATTGCTACAAAAAGAAAACTGGTAAGCGTAACTGAACGATGTTGCATGTGGAGATGAACTTACCCTTCTATATTAACCTTTCTCTGCAGGTGTATTTTCATACTAGGTATAGGAGGGAAGGATTTTCTAAATGACCCAAGTGACTTAAGATCACAGATTTCATTCCGTATCAATTTGTAAGTCTGACTTTAAAAAAAACAGCCAAACAAACAAAAAACCAAACTAACAACAAACACACAAAACCCCCCAAATTCCAAGTGCAATTCCATAAAACTCATGTGAGTTGGTTCCATAAGTGCTTAGTCTTTTAAGGGCAGTATGGGGAGTTGTCATTTTCCTCAAATCCCAAGTTCTTTGGTTGTACACCAGCTGGTTGGCAGGTGAAACTTCTGTGTTTCTGACTTGTGGCAGCCTGAATTCCCGGAGCTGCTAAGCTTGCAGCTCCTTGGTGCTTCAGTTCTTGCACTCTTCAGCTATAGAATAGTCTAGCAGCACTGACATACTCAAAACGAAATCCTGAAATTCCTGTTTGGTAGGAAACACAGATAATTTAAATTTTTATTCCTTTAGGGAGCAAATGTTCCCTAGCTATGTTCCAAAGTTTGGGATTGTCTGTGGAGTAGAAACATGAGAATTCCTGGCCAGCTGCATTCTGAAATCTCTTAGATGACTTTTGGAAATCTCACGCTGAGTCTTTCACTGCATTCAGAAAGACTCACAAGCAGAGAGCAGTTAATGCCAAGTTTTCTGTGGCAAAGAAGAGAATAATGTATTGATGAGTTACATTTGAACTTTTGCTTCATTTTACCATTTGTGATCATTATTATTGCCTACACTAGAATAATTCTCAGAGTTTGGCCTACGGCTACAACTATTCCGTTCCATCTGTTGCAGAGATGCAAATTTAAACAGGCAGGAAAAATACCATCCCAACTCAATCCATGTATTACTACATCACGGCAAAATTTGCCACTTTTCAGTATAAGAAAATATAGTTTGGAAAAAAGGTTTTCTATATCTGCTCATCTCAAGTGATTTCATGGCTCCTTCTCATGATACATCCATTCAGTGCTTCGGAAGAAACAACAGAGTGGCAGGTGGAGTAGTGCAGAAAAGGCTCTTGTGCCTGCTGATGCATGAGCTGATTTTACTAATACAGTGGTACAAATGATAGAAACTGCCTAAGGCCCTTTCTGTTCTTCGGTAGCATTGGTGGGACCTTGCAGCAGCAGAGAAAAAGGAAGAAAATGATAGGTAGATAAGGTAGTAGCTGCTGTTTACTAAGTCAAATAGTTGAAGACAGAAAGTGCCTTCTGTTCTGTGTTTCTGGTTTGGTAACTGCAGCACTTCAGGGGTTGTGGCCGTCTGACCAAAACGTTAGCGGCCATTTGGAGGATGTTTTAGATCATACCCCTTCAATGTTAGTGGAAAAGCTGAAGGGACAAGATCCACATCCTTTCACTTCTATGTGCCCTTCCTTCTTTTGCTATTCTTACTAATAATTTCTCCAACTTCCCTTGTCCTCCACTCCTAACTCCCTGCAGCCTGTCACACCTCCGTTGTTCCTTCTGTGCCTTTCTGCTAAGGATATTGTATTCTCTTCCTATGGCTGTTGAAGTGATGCGCCTCAAATCTTCTTTACCATGTTGTTCTGCCTGTTGGAAAGCAAAGCGTTGACTGTGGATATAATGCAGTTTTGTTTGAAGTGGTAATTAAATAAGCAGCAGTATATTGGGAGGCAGAGTTGCCAAGTGCCTAAGAAGGGAGTGGAAATTTTAATCTTTTCATGTTTTTCTGTCACCATTGGCTTAGGAAAGTAAAAGGCATGGGATATCTACCGTGGGGAAAGAAATTCTAAACCAAGTGGTGGTTTTAATCTAAGCCCATTACAACAAAAACACAAGCCCCAAAAGCCATGCTGACTTCAGTTACCAGTGAAGCTCACATTTGATTATTTCTGTTTTCCAGTTTCTTTGACAGCTTAGCATCAGTCCTGCCTCCACCTCATGCAATTTTAAGATCCTGTTCAATAAGTAGAACAAGAATAAACATGGCTGTGTATTCCAGTTATCCTGGGTGGAGAAGGGGGAGGGGAGGAAGAGGGCAGAAAAAAACATGGAAAGGCACAACAGCATGCTCAGTGGTGTGTTTTAACAAGACACATCACTTTTCTTTAAATTTGGAGTCTTGCCCTAACTGTGGAATTCTTTACACTCAGGTCTGTTCTGGGTAGCCCTGGGTCCTTTCCTTTCCTTTTCTTTTTCTCTTCCCAGCCTACATTCCCTTCTCTCTACAAGCACTGCTGACTCTGCTTCCTCCTGCTTCTCCCTTGCCTACGCTCTCAGAGTATCGTTGGCTCCACGCCTTACTCAGCCAGGATAGTGTCATGAATACTGCACACTGTTCAAATGTGCATGTCTGATGCGCAAAGTTCTGAAGTAAAGGCTTCTGTAGATAGAAACTGTGGGGGGAATATCACAAACCAGAGTCAGGAAAATTGCTCTGTTTTCTAAAGAGAGAAAACACACCGAAAATAGTAATTTGTAAATGACACATATGCCTAGTGAGTGAATCACACGCACTGTTTTAAAAACTAGGGTTTATCATAAAAATCGCATAAAATAGGGACCTCAGGATTATCTGTTTAACCCTCATCTCCAGGGCAGTGCAGCTGTACCTCAAACATTGCTACCAATGTTTATCCAACCTTTTCAAAGAGATGTCCGTTATGGAAATGAAGCAGTATCCCAGAGCAGCATATTTAATTCACTGGTGGTTTCTTCTACCCCTGAACATGGAGACATTTTACCACTTCCTCTGTGCAACAACATGCCATAGACATGTTATGTACATGTTAGCGGACTTCTCTGTTTCTCTCTGCCTCGGGTGGAGCACCTCTCGTTCTCTCAGTATTTACTCAAAGAGCCTTCTATCCAGCCATTGCTCATCCTTGTCTTCTTGCCTTTAAGGTCTAAGTGGTGGTGTACAGTCAGTGGATTTTTTGAAATGTGGAGTCCTAAACTGAACTAACTACTTTGGAGGAGGCTTTGTTAGCTCTTAGCGCTCTAATGTTTGGCGGGTTTATTTTCTTCTCCCAGCAGTGTGACAGCGTTGATTGATGTTTGATTTCTGAGCCATTTTAACCCCCCAGGTCCTCTGCTGACTCCTAGCCAGTCATTTTGCATCCAGTATTTGTGCAGTTGATTGTTGTGACCTTCAGCTTGCTGACAAGATCTGAAGTATAACACTTAGCACTTGTCTTTACTGAGGCACATCCCATTTATTTCAGACCACTCTTCCATTTTCTTAGGATTGCTTGGGATTCTAATACTGTTCTCCAGCAGTTTTTGCCCTTTGCAACTTTACGTGGTCTGCAAACGCAGCATGTGCATTACATCATCCAAGGCATTGATGGAATGACTGTACGCTATGAGTCTCGGTAGACAACACGCTAGTGATACCCATCCTTCAAATAGTTTTTCAACTAGGAATGTGCCTGTTTTATGTTACTCATAAAGTTAACCAGGGAAGAGTTGCACGAGGTAGGTTAGGGCATCATCGGTAGGTTTTCTAGTAATGTCGCAGGAGTTTGGGTTGATGCCGTTGGTGTTGACTGCTACTGATCACCTTGTTGTCTCCTCCATGTATGCAGACTGTATCTTTATTATTCTCTCACCTTGTCAGCAATTACAGGTAGGTGCACTGCAATCTGATTCTCTCTATTGTCCTTTTCCTCCTCTGTGTATCTGCCTCTTTCCAGACTACAAGTGTCTGTTTGTCTTCCACAAGTTCTTTGAAGGCTTTTCTTGAAAAGTTCTATTGCCTGCCAGGTTGTTGTCATTCCTTATATCAGGCTGACACTTTTTACTTAAGCTTCCTTGTAATTACCTGCTTGTAGGTGTCAGACAGTGTGCAAGAAAATGTCAACCTTTCTATTAATATACCCTTTTTAATTACTATTACTGCCCCCCTCTTATTTGGCAAAGCTATTGTTTGATAGCTTTTTGAGATGAAGGCTGTTGTTCTTTTCAGCTGTTTGTGATGTGCCTTCTCTATTTTATTCTGGGCTCTTGGGGCCAGGTTCTGACCTAACCCCAGTGCCTCAGCATCTTTGGCTGTCAGGAGATGTGATCTTCAGTCAGAATAAGCCAAGAGCATTTAAACTGTCTCAAGGTAAATCATCCTAACTGTGCCCTAGGCCACATTTAGGAGGTGAAGCCATCCCTGCTTTTTGCCCTTTAAGGCAAGCTCAGCAGATATCTGGCTCATCTGGGAAATGAGCTCACTGAGTTTACATGAAATACTTCGTTGACTTTTCTCTCCTTTGAATGTAGTACTTCTTTAAAGTGCCTTTACAAAGTTCTCTTTCTTCCCTTTTACCACACATTACGAGGTGAAAACCTTGCCCCACTGAAATCAGTAGGAGCTTTAGTTAGGCCAGAAATTTCACCCTTGAATTTAAAGTATGGTTATATTGTGCCAGCATTAAGTAATTCGTTTTGCTACGCTCACTTTTCCTCTCTAACCACTCTTCAGTCAAAACTAAATAGAGAACAAGGAGAGCAGTGCATATAGTCTTGATTTTTGTACAGACAAAAGCAACGTTGTAAGAAATTTTCTGTGTTAGAACAAGGCTGAGTTCTCTGTGATCTGTTTCATTACATGTTAAATAAATTTGGATAAAGAATGGATTTGTCTCGGTGAACAATTCAAGGAAATCTGAGTCAAACCTGTGACCCTGACATTGACGTTATCTTACCATGTTTTCACTTTTCCATCTGTAAGATGAGGATAATGATACTGGTATTTCTTTAAAGCCCTTGGAGATCTTTGGCAGAGAACTTTTGGCTATATTCTGCTTTACTTCCAGAAACCTTTTCAGGCTTCCATTACAAAAATAAATGTGTTCAGCTTTTGGTACTGGCACTCTGAGACTTCAGTGTCACTAGACCTGTGAGATCTCTGCCAAAAATGCGTCATGAGAGATGGGCTTTTCCTTTTGCAGCCCTCGGTCTTCCCGCTGAGCTAGAGAAGGTTGGTATTTTTTGCCTCACAGCAGAAACATCCAGCAGTATTGATGCTTCCAGGGGAATGAGCGCAGCAGTTGTCTTACCCTTAGAAAGTGAAGCTTGTGTAGGACTCTCCTAAGGAAGCGGTTGTTTTGGAGTCCCAGTAGAGAGCTAAGTGCCTTTTAGAATACATTTAAATTAATAAAGGGATTAAAGGATGTTGGTGCTTACAACAGCAGAGAGCTGTTCTTAATGACATAGGATAGTGGTTCAGAAGGGAACAGGTCTGACTACACCATTACATAAGAAATCAAGAAGAAAAGAAACCAGGTTTGCTTGAAGATCAAAAATTCCTTGTTTGTAGAAGAGGTAGATAAAGAAACTGAGAAATCCTATTATGCTGTGCCAGTTTCTGGACTATCAGAGTGAAGATTTTCTAATTATCGGTTGGCTTTTGTTTGATTGGAATTTTTAACAACTGAGGGTTTTAAATGAGGAAAGTAGCTGTTACATAATATTTAGCACTGAAACATCCCAAGGTTTTTGCGCAACTCCCTTGGCATGGAGTCAAGCAGGGATAAAGTACTTATGTTTCTGTGTTTCTTAAAATGACTTTTTTCAACAGGCTGAATGGTTCTGGGTTCTCAGGGGAACAGTCTAGGCCAGACTGGCATCGCAGGCTGCCATCCCAATGGAAATGGGAATCAGCAGACAACTTCCATTAGAGGCCACCGTTGAGATTACAGCAGCGTGTCGGAAGTACGGTTTGCGTTCCAAAGAGTAATTGCACATCACTAGAACATGTCCCACTTTGCTGCATGGTAGAAATAGTCGATATTGGCTTGGCGGGGGAAGGAAAGAGAATCGCATACTGCAAGTGGGAAAAGCTTTAGACGCGTATTTCTATCTCATGGCATATTCTTTAGGAGACACTTCCTTGCGGAGGATTTAAAAGCATCTCTGCTTCTATTCTCAATGATTTACAGCCTTATATATTTTCCAGATTTTGAATCTAAATTGCTCTTCTGATATTTTTTCTGATGCACTTTTAAAGCCAAGGTTTTTCAAACTTCAGCTGTTTACTTTGGGAAACCATTCCACTGCCTATTAAATTTTACTGTGAAGCTTCTTTATCCCAGTGGTCTGATTTTTCTTAATTTCCCCTGTTATTCTCAGTTCTTTCTCTTTATTTTAACCCACAAAATTCCTAGCTTCACATCTTCCAATATTTGTAGATTTTTATGTAAGCTGTGTTTATATCCTCTTCCTTTTAGGTCTCCTGAGGTCTTCGGATGTTGGCCCTGTGAATCCTTGTATTGTTTTCCCACATTAAGATGATTGGCACCAAGTACATAGTCCTGTAATGATCCTTTCCTTATACGCATGTGCCCATCTTCCGCTTATGCCTCTGCCTGTGCAGCCTAATCTCTCATTTGGTAATTAGTTGCCAAAGCAGCTGGCAAATTTGTGTTTCACAAATACCTTGCACAAGCCATTTCTCAAAGTTTTTTGCCCCGCTCTGGTGCCCAAATGCAAGTTAGTGAATTTAAGCACTTCAGACACATCAGGACAGAGAAATGGTTGAAACATTTATTGGGTAGTGGACAGCTTTTAGGTTAACGGTTGTGCACTCAAAGGTGATTGCAAGGAAGGGAAAGTGGGAAGAGAAGAGTATCTGGGCAATCTCTGCACCTGAGGAAAACCTATGGTAGCCTATGACTGCTGTAACGAGCCCTGGGGCCACTGGCAGTTGGCATCTTTCACCTCCTCTGCCTTGTGCTGGAAGGCTGGACCACCACAAAGTGGCTCCAAAGTGGGTGGTACAGTGCAAAGGCTGATTGAAAACTGCAGCTGCATTTTGCTCCCTGTCTTTGCCAAAGTATTCTGTGGTGAGAGTTAATGATCGACATCGCTGCCTCCCGGAGCACTCCTTCTGAGGAGGGCACAGGGCTCAGCTCAAGGGCGCGCACCTCACTCAGCCCTTTGTACCTGTGCCAGCACTGCTAGCTTTAGTGCAGCTTATGCTCACTTTGCTCTTTTTGTACAAGGGTGAATGATCCTGCAGAATATGAGCTGATGGAGAAATACATCTGTTTTCTGCATTTCTATCTTGATATATTTGCTTACGTTTTTCAAGATGTATCTTCTTTTAAATCTAGTTGAGATTGCTTCTCCCTAAGTCCTGGTGCGGTGTTTGTCATTCCTCTTAAGCATTCAGGGCATTTTCCCAGTCTACATTGCCTTCGCCTGTTCCTCACTGCATTTTCCAGTGAGATCATTAGTAAGGTATACAAAGGGGGCTTTCAGGAAAGATGGAGAGACTTTCTATTAAGGCCAGTAGCGACAGGACACGGGGCAGCAGTTTTAAACTGAAAGAGGGCAGGTTTAGATTGAACATAAGAAAGCATTTTTTACGATGAGGGTGGTGAGACACTGGAACAGGTTGCCCAGAGAAGCCATGGATTGGACCTTCATTGGAAATGTTCAAGGTCAAGCTGGACAGGGTGTCGAGCAACCTGGTCTAGTGGAAGGTGTCCCTGCTCATGGTGGGGGGGTTGATGACCTTTAAAGGTCTCTTCCAACCCAAACAGTTCTATGAGTCAGTCCTGACGATAATTTGGGCAATTTGACAGGTATTTGGGTGTTGGAATTGATGTCAGTTCTTTTTTCACTAGTGTAAAGTTTAATGTCTTGCTCAAGTCATCTGAATTCAGTTCTTCCTTCCTTTTTCTTGGCCCAGCAAGACCTGGGCTGAAACTGTTTGCGGGTAAAATGCTTGATTCAGTCATACAGGTTCTCGCTGCCTCTTTTGGCAGCCTAGGAGGACACTTAGGGGAAAGTGCTTATTGCACCTTGGACTTCTGATTCAGAGGAATGCCTTGTGCTGTGTTTGTTTACCTAGAAGACGGCAGCATTTCATTTTCCAACCTTTAGAGAGAGTGTGTTCTGCAAACCAAACTTCTTTCTACCTTGCCGCATTACTCTCCTTGATGGCATATTGATTCACTTTGCTCAGCCAAGTTGGGCCAGACCCAGTTTTCTGCCCGATTATGTGTCTCAGCATCTTGCAATTTCACATCTTAAGTGGGACTCAGACTTGTTCCTCCATGCTGGGATCAAGCCCTGTAACTGCAGGTTCTTCCTGTGCGTTTCTTTTGGGCTGCTGATGAGCAAACATGGTACAGGTGTACCTGGAGACAAAAGCAGCAGGTTCCACCCCAGACGTTGAACACCTCAGCAACGTGTGTGATTTCAGCTCCTACAGCAGCCTCCTGCTTTCCCATGTGGCACTGTGCAAGTGAAACAGGACTGGGCGCAGAGATGAGTTTGAAAGTTTGCTTGTATAGGTGCATGAGTCCCCTTTTCTGCAGAGGCGTGGTTGAGGACGGCGCAGGCTGAGGTATCATGAGCACAGAAGGTCTCTCCAGCCATTACATTCCATTCGGAAGATTTCCTTCTTTATCTGAGAGGAGCATGTAGCTTGGTGTTCAGAGTTCGTGCTATTGTCTAGCCACAGATGTTTAACTTAGGGTAAAATTTCATATCACTTCTTTAAGAAAAGCAGTTCAGTCTGGTCCTGTGGTTGTGGTGATGCTGACTGAGATGGTTGAGCTGGTCAGAAGATGTGGTTTAAGCGCCTGAGCTGATCTGACAGCTCACTGCTGCCGAAGGGGTTTAAGCGTCTGAATGGGGTGTCAGGTAAGCATGAGAATAAGTGAGATGGGGGATGTGGGAAAAGAGAGTTGAGCTGAGTGCAGGACCCCCCTTTCCTCAACAGCTTTTGAGATACTGGCCTGACTCCGTGTCTCCTGAGGCTTTAGCAGCTCTCTGCCACTGGGAGAGGCAGATCTGCCTTGCTCCTGGCCACTTTCCTCCTGTGTGCTGGCAGCTAACTGCCCCTCTTGAACCAGCTCGGCTCACTAAACCTCCGGAACATGAACTATTTATAAAAATGTGAGTTGTCCAACTGTCTCAGCAGGTCAGCTCAGCACCAGAGCCAGTCCCAGAGGGCAGCAGGGTGTCTCTTCCTGGAGCAAGCCTCAGAGTGACCGCTATCCTGTGAAACAACCACCTGTCCTAGCTCCTTCCCCTGGACTGGGGTTTGGTGCTTTCAGACTAAACCTAAGAAGAAAAAATTCACTGGTTTAGCTGCCCCTTGATCTCTTCTAGTGTAGATGAAGCTCCAGTGGAGTACTACAAAAGCTGTTTTAACATTCGTGCTTCCTTTTTGACAGAATAGTTACTGTATTTTTAAGTAACCTCTTACAGCGCATATAGCTGTATAACTTACAAATTGCATGTTGCTAGCCCAGAACACTAAATTTTGTATTCGGGCACTGTGATAGTTTTTGTACTGCTTTGTTAGAGCACGAATTTTCATTCTGAGAAACAGTGATGTTTTCCCCGTTCCTGTTGCTTGAGGTTGGCGATACAGGACTGTCCTCAGCAGAAGACAACACGGTAGTTCATACCAGCACTTCAGCTTTAATGCAGTAATAATTAAAATAAAAAAGTTTGTATTTATTTACTGTCCAATTATCCAAATTTTTTTTTTAAATTGGTCTTCACTGGAAAATAAAATGAAGAGAAATGCAAAAAGAAAATTAAGTCATTAATGTACTCTTTGCTTCTAGCTTTCACTTCATTTGATTGTAAATTGTTTGCAGTAAAATTGCAAATTAGTAGCTTGGATAAAGCTCTCTAAATTCCTGCAACATCAGATTTAAATGAGGATGAATCGGGCCTCTAACCTTCATGGAGTATAACTGTAGCTGGATGCGTTCCTAGGGGCTAATTATCCATTCCTCCGTATCATTTGCTTGAACTCTCAATTGCTCTCTGTTTAGCGCACACTGGGCGGGTGCTGGAAAGCACCTGAGAAAATGGGAGATGGAAACTTAGGCAGGGGGATGCTCTCGCTACTGGACACAGATCTCGGAAGACGTGCCGCATCCCACAGCAGGCCTCTGAATGGGAGCGCCTCTCGGAAACTCACGTTCCTTCCTTAGAGTAGTGCAGACGAGGGTTACGCCGGAAGTCGGTTTTTCTACCTATCGTAAGAGGAGCAGGTTGAAATAGTCATCCCTCCTGGGAAGGGAAAATACCATGTGAACTTTGCAGTCAGTTGGCTCTCTACCCCTTCCCTAGGTACAGGGGAAGTGTCCTGAAACGTAGGCAATGTAAAGTTTGGTTTGGTGCGAGATACTACTTCAGTCACTTCATTTATTTTATGACTGAGGGAATTTCTTCCCGTTTATCACACAGTGAAAAGACCAGTTCTTCCATTCTCAGGCCTGTGCAGCAGCATCTTTTGTCTCACCTGTGTTGCTTTTACCAATATTCCGTGTTTTTAGCGAACAGCCATGGAGAGAGCGATCCGTTTATAGAGGGTCTGTTGGCTGTGCGGCGGCTGTGGCCAGCCCAGAGGGATGGTCGATGGCTGGAGATGGGTGTGGGTGTGCTCGTTCTGGCCGGCTCTATGTGCAGAGGGCGCTTCTGTGACGCAGAAAATTTAAGCTCCAGTTTGTGCGCATAAATAACTGGATCCAGGTATTAATTAGAGAGCATAATCTGTTTGGAGAGTCGAAGATTAAAGGAACTCTTGTCTTCCTGTCAGAACGATTTTGTCTGCATTGTGCTGTCTGATAAATCAGATTGCATAATGGGGAGGTATTGGGTGGATTTTCCAAGTGCAAATTAGATATGCTTATATTAGACCCAAGGGGTTTTTCCTTCTCCAGTGGGTTCCTTATGCTCATGCAAGAGCTTCTGCTCCCTTTACTGTCAGGTCTAACAGCCTTCGTATGCTATGTGGTGGATGCTGCACGGGATATTAGTCCGGTTGGCAGCCGGGAAAGCTTCTTTACCTCAGGCATTTGAGACACAATGCCAGTCACGTGTCCTGCTTTTTTGGACTTTGAACCTCTGTCTAATTCCAACCTATTTTCCCTGATCCAGTGATCGTTCAGCCTGGAAATGATAAGCAGCAACACTCATCTATTGTCAGCTTTGTTCAAGCTGTGGGGAAATACGGTAGTTGCTGTTCTGTTTGTAAAACAATAAGCAAGAGCAAAGGGCTTGAATAGCACGAGCAAAAATAAAAACAAAACGGTGAGGTGAATCCTTTTTATCCTTCTCACTGGGTAAATGCAGCCAAGGCGTCCGTGAGCACGGTACCCGCGGAGCTTGGGCTGTGTACGGGTGGGAACACGTTTGCACGGGGAGGAGGTCACCTGCAGCTGTCAGCAGTATCGTTAAGCTGCAGTGAAATGGGGAGATGAAAGATACGGGGAGTTGGGCTTCGGTTTTGTTGGTTTGGGTGGTGGTTGTGTGGGGTTTGTCGGTTCGTTTTCACTGCCTTTTGTTCTGCAAAGATGAGGATGTCTTGTCTGTGGCCTTGTTGCTCTGGACGCAGTTTGTGTCCTCCTTAATAGCTGCTTATCCTTTCGAATTAAGTTGTGTTGGTTTAACACTCTGCAGAAGCCCGGTCTCAGGGCATTGCTGGGTGTCCCTGGCTTTTGTCAATGGATGCGCTGTGTCACAGTTAGATTTCGCCAGGGCCACGTGCTCGGTGTGCAGTCGTGTCGTGCGCTGGTGCGGGAGCTTTAGCTGCTCACGCTGTCACCGCACATTAAGAGTTAGCGAGCAGCGCGTGCTGGATTGTTTCAGACGTGGTTTATGCATTATTCCTAACGCACCCTGACAGGGCGTGCTACCCCAGCTGCGCTGTGTCGGTAGTTCCGGAAGCAGTATCAGCCGCTGTTGTGAAGTTCGGAATACAGGTGCATTTACAGCCTCAAATTGTGATTTATACAGGGCTTTACGAAACAGGCGTCTGTCAGGATGATAGTTTCTGTCCAGTGGTGAATCTGTTTAGGGGGTTGTTGCCAAAAGTAAGTTCCAAATTCTGCGCAGGTTCAGAAAACCACCCATCACCCATGTTTTGTAGTGAGGCATATTTTCAAGCTTGCCTTTGCATACCAGATTTTCCAAGGAGCAAGAAAACTTAGCATTTCTAAAGAAAATGCTATCCTTTGGCAGAAAGCAGAGAGAACGCTTGAGGAGTACTGAATTAGGCAATGCCCGTCGCTCAGTTCTTTGTGAAATGGGTGGTAGGCCAGTCTGTGCTTAGAGGGCCAGCCTGATCCTACAGCTGTTGGGCCATATGAGTAATCTGTGGACGGTGGATCGACAAACGTGAGTTCACATTGAAGCAGACAAATAGATGATCATTTTTTTCCCGAGTGCTCTATATTTGCTTCTCATCTGTCTTACCTCCTGAATGTCTTGTATCTATCAAGGGGTGTGAAAAAAGACTCCAGCTCGCCAACTCGGATCTTGGGGTGAAGAGAATGTGGAAAATAGGGACATGAATGGTAAAACGAGAAAAGAAAACCATAGGGAACAGGACAAAGGAGGAAGTGGAACATAAGGAAGCTGCAGTGCGAGTGTCAAGGAAAAGAGAAAATGAGGGAAGCAAATAGAGGGAAGCAGAACGATTATGTAGTCGTCAAGTCTTTTTTAAAACATGTAAAACGAGCAGTGTTTCAAGATGTGAATGTGTATGTATGGAAACGAATACGGAGTTTGAGCCTGTTAAAGTGTAGGCTGTAATCCTGAACATTTCAACTCAAATTGGAGACCCGTGGGCTTAGTGGAGCCATATCCCATTTAATTACACTAACAGATGGCCACATTGGTGACACGTCACACAGAACATTCCTCCACCATCCTGCTCCTCTGCCCTGGGTTGTCCCTGCTCTGCCATATGGCCAGCAGCGATGAACGGTGGGGTCTCCAGAGCTGGCTCTGCTGGTGCCTGACTGCCAGTGAACAGGTGAATCCAGACAGATGAGTTGCCTGGGTTTGGAAGGTAAAAATGTGTGTGAGACTGAAGAGTGGACACAAGGAGTGGTGTGTTAGCTGTTTTGGACGGAATGGGGTGTTTGAAGCTGGCAGCAATCAGCAGAATGCTGAGGACAATATCCAGTGCATGCCGAAAGCATGTGCTAAACGGGCAACAGAAACGCCAACAGAAAAAAGCAAGAAACTTTTGTCCTTGGGGACAACAACATAACGTGTTTCTGTAAAACTTGTTTGTCTGGGGAAATGTGTAAGCTGCTTGATTGAAACATTCTCTCCTGTCAACTGAGGATTGACAGGAGGAACACCAAAGCAGACAAGTAGCAGCAAACTGTCTAAAGGCACGTTTTTGGAGCTCTGTCTGGTCTGCAGCTTTTGAGTTCTTCCTCTTCCAAACTGTAATGTGAAAATTTAAAATCAGCATGAAATATATCAGGAAACTTAAAAGCAAACGACAGTTTGGAAAGAGAGGGGAATGTAGCACGCAGATCTTCCGTATATCCGGTAAAGGAAGCATGTTTTGTATTGTTTGTGTATCTGCAAAGCTGCGGTATGATTAGAAATTCATTCCAAAATAAATTAAAACTCCAAATTAAAACTCCCACACAGAAGCAGTTGTACTGCTCAGTTTACCACACTGACACAGCCAGCTAATCTGAATCCCTCTATCCCTTAGAAATCGCCAATCCCCTCAAAGGTGTGAGCATCTTCCCACAGTGCCAGATTTGAATATTTAATCTAGAGAATGAACCTGACTTGAAATGTAACTCCTTTGGCAATGGAAACTGCCTTTGAAGTTTTTGGGTCTTCTACATTCCGTGTTGCCTGTTCTAAATTACAGGAACAAAGGAATCTCGGGTAGCGTGCTGTGAGCATCCGGTGGAACCTACATCTCAGACATCTGGCTGGCCGACGGGAGGAGCCAGCCAGGAGGAGGATATCCAGGGGTGTTTCCTTCATCTTCCCACCGAAGGACCCACTCCAGGTAAGAGAAGTTCACGCGAGTCAGAGCCAGCAGGGTTGGTCGTACCCTCAATTTGCAGGGCAGCCAGGCTGAAGGCTTCCCAGGGAAAGCTTACTCTGGGGCTTTGTTGATGAGGATGATGAAACATCCCCACAACCATTGTAGGACTTACAATTATGATCTCTTGGACAGAAAAATTCCCAAATTCATTGCGCCTGCCTTTCTCTGAATTTCATAGGTCATTTTGGATCCAGCTCCCATAGACCTTCCATGTTTTTACGCTGTCCGTAAAACATGACCTCTCCCAGCTTCCAGGCCAGAAGAATCATGATCCTGCTTAAACTCTGAAGCTTCTGAGGATGTGCCCGTTTTGCAGGTGGGAAGAAACCCTGGGCAGATGAGGTTTGTGGCATTAAAAGCCTAGTGTCTGAAAAAAAATAAGGAACTGAAATGAACTTGAAACTTACCTAATTGCACCAGGTCTGGAATTTCATTCTCAGTCTCGCCTCAGGGTGGAAATGGTTCTAGCAACGCCGCTGATAAATCTCTTGCCCTGGACTGAATGAAGCCTTCTCACCCTCCTGCGCTGCCTTGGAGCGCTCACGGTTAGACTGGAGGCAGTGCTGGGCCTGTGCAGAAGGTGGCAGAATGTACAGCAGCAGAGATGCAGCAGACAAAGAGCACAGCTTATCCTGCACCAAAACTGTCGCTACCGTGTAGGGCTGGACAAAATCAGCTCCTGAGCAGGTGCTGGGCAGTTGTAGCTGGATCTCAGCAAGGCAGAGGTGAGCACAAGGGAGAGCTGGAGCACGCGGGTGGCCAAGTCTCAGTTGTCCTGCTGGGTTCTCCTGAGTGGCAACCTCTGTGATTAACGATTCCTGCCACCTCTAGTTGGTGTGGAGATAGTGTCCCGGCTTCGTTACGGTTTTACAGGACACTGACGTCCCATCTGGGCTGCAGCAATGCCGTGTACGTGTGCATAAAGCTGTTGGTGCTTAGGCGGCTGCCGTCACAGCGAGTGCTGAGGCGTTTCCCCTCGGCAATGCCACCATCCCTTTTCTCAGAAGCTCCGCTGCAGCTGCTGGGCCGTTTGGCAACCTGAACTGGGAGCAAGAACCTCTACTGGCCGCCCACTCCTGGATGACACCAGCTTTGTCAGGCTGTTTATCTCGGAAGGGGTCTGGAACGCTTTTGTGCCAAAGCATCTGTTGAATTTATAAACCTGCACGGATGCTCGAAGAGGTGTTTGAAAAATCGTGTATGCCGTTTTCAGATGAAGTTTGAAGAAGCTGGTGTATATCATATAGATCATGTACTTCATGTACCGTCATAAATATCATACATCATCATAAAAGACTAAACATCACCGCACGGCATGTGCATCTTTGCACAGCGTCAGGGATCAAGGTTATAGATAAACTGGCAGGAGATGGAAAGAAAAGAATATTCCCATCTCTTATTAAAGGTCCAGTGGTCAGCATGTTTGGGTGTTACCCCTTAACAGTTGTTTGGTCAGATTGACTCAGGTAATTACTGGCAGGTGTTCCTTTTTTATTGCTATAATATGGTTCTCTTGCCTGTTTAATTACAGAACTTCATCATTTCCTTTTCTGGATGACTCAGGTGTCAACTTCCTGGTAAAAAATTTTGGCCAGACTGATAGTGATTTTTATTTCCACTGGATTCCAGAGGCCCATCAGAAGAACCTCTCCATGAGCATGCTGACAGAGAGCTGAAGGCATCTGACCTCCTTCCTCTAGCAAAAACTCTCTAGCAGGATCAGGTGGGTTCTGTTTTGCTGCTGCTGCTGTTTGGCTGGGAACCAACTGCCAATTTCGAATCGGGAGCCGGGGAACTGTGGGCGAGGGGAAGCTTAAGCCCACAGTAGCGATCGGTGTTGTGTGGTAGGATCAGAGCTGCACCTCCAATTTGCTGGTCCTGAGGACTTAATGTCTGCCTGAATGCACTTTGGAGGTGCTCGGGTTCAGTCCCACCTGCTCCACTCGAGGGCCTGGGGTGTGCTCCTGGAGAGCTGCTCCAGATGTAGCTACACCCCAAGGGATCCCCATCTGTGGGCTCCGAGCAGGCACTGTGCTCTGCTGGGAGAGCTGCTCATCTGAACTACGGATCAGGGTAGGCGCAGCTGTTAAGCGTCCGGTCTTACCTTCCCAGTGTGGGAACAGAGACTGCAGGAACAAGGCTCTAGGGGGACATGGCAGTGCTAGTTCTGGCTTACTGTTACCTAAAATCAAGGCCCGCTAACACCTATAAAAAAACATAATCTTGTAATGTTAACCTGGCTTCAGATAGAGGAGAAAATGAGGAAGCTTTTTCTGGGGCTAAAAGAAAAGAAAAAAGGGAATCGGCATTAAAACAAGAGGGTAAGATGCCAGAAGCACTGGTGCAGTTCTCTCTCTGGGACAGCTGCAGATAGTTTGACACAGCCTACGATGACTAAGCCACTAGTCATCTTCTCCACTGGGGTGGAGAAGGGCCTGTTTCGAAAGCCTAACACAGTTAGAAGTCTCGTACCAGTATTCTTAAATGCTTTTGTTTAATGACACCCCAATCCATCCACCTTAAAATCCAAATCTCATTACGCAGGTTGAAGAGGCTCCCCAAACCGTCTCCGTTCGGAGCACGTGCTGCCAAGCTGAAGACTTCGTACCGAGTGAAGGGTGTCGGGGCCAGCGTGCCCGCGTGCGGGGGCAGAGAAAAACCGCTTCGGCAGCGTGTTTACTGCAGTCCCGTTCCCGAAGTGCCGTCCCTCCGCTCAGGAAGCGGGAACGTGCTCATTTATTTATGCCGCTCAGATGTCTCGGAAGCAACGTCAACTCCTACACACCCAGACCTTCCACAAAATAGGTGTCTTCAGAGCCCTAACGCAATTTAAGTTGGTAAAGTGGTTTTGCTGAGGTAGGAAAGCCTTTCAAAAGAGTAATTTCTGAGTACAGCCTGTTGTACCTTGACTTTGCAGCCAGTAAGGTTGGTTGTTTTAACCTGAGCCTGAGAAGGCGGCGGGCAGTGTGGTTTGCTTGACAGGTTCAAGTTGTCCCGCGTTAACGCAAGACGATGGCGTCAGAATGACCCTGCCAACCGGAACACCTCTCGGTCCTGGCTGAGCATGCTTTGCTCCCAGCCATCCTGGCTGCTTAGCCGTGTGCTTCAACGCAGCTGGGACCAGTCTGGGTTGGTTCGTCTTCCCCTTCTCTCGTTTCACTCTCTGCCCCCATCGGTATTCCTGCCCTCTGGTGCCACGTTCCTGAGAAACCTCTCGTTCTCCCGCCCGGTCAGGCCAGCGCCTCCGCTCGCTGGAAGCATATCGTTGCCGTTTCTATGGACCACGGACAAAAAGGACGTGGTCTGGGAAGCTCTGTGCAGTGACCGTTCACGTGTGCTGCCCTTCTCCTCCATCCCCTCGCGCGGGCGGCTCAGCCCAGGCTGATGTACGCTCTGTCCCATGGGGCCCACTCCTGGCCTGCCCTCTCTGCAGAACACGGCAAAGTCCTGCCCATCCTTCCCTCTCATTTGCCAGTGCTTGCTGCTGGTTTTTTCCCTTAAGCACCAAGTCAGTGAAGAGATTTCTACAATTTCTGGCTGCTCAGCCATTCCGTATGGCTTTTTACTCTCTGGAGGCCAGATGGAAGTGTGACCCTTCAGGCCTGCTGCTTCTGCGTAACGCAGGCACGGGACAGAGGCTGGAATAGCACGGAGTCACAGGTGCCCCAGCGTGTAACACTTCTCTTTTCCCTCCACGCGTCTGCTAAGGGTTTGGTTTGCTTTGCTTTAGTGACCGCTGTCTGCAGGGAGAACTGCTGGGAAGAAGCAGCGCTGGGCCCTGACAGAGCAGCCTTGTGCAGGAGGAAACCGGGAGGTGGGAGAGGAGCCGGCGCCGGAGTGGAGCGCTCGAGGTGGCTGATGACTTACTTTGGTTTCAGGGCAGCGACAGAACTGCTCTTGGACTGGTCTGGAATGATGGGGGCTTTTGCCCTTCTTCTTCAGCTGTAGCTCTGGCTCCCTACAGTCCTAACTTGGATTTGATCCGCTGTCAGACTGCAACCAGTTGACTGAAACCCGTAAACGACAGACGGCGAGTTTTGGGGTAAGACGCTGTAACTGATGCCGTCGGGAGAGGTTTGAGGCGCTCGAGCAGCTTTTTATCGCTAACTCCCCCCCGGGACAAATCCTGACAGGTTCTCAGCGGCGGGAAGCGAGCGGCTTCCCTGCACATTTGCCACAGCTCCCATGAGAAATCTGGCGTGGGAGGGGTGGGAGAGGACGCCGGCACACCCGCCTGGGGAAGGGCCCCAGGAAGAGTCCAGCGGCGCGGTGCAA
>NW_010237875.1:115287-118268 GCF_000690775.1 Eurypyga helias
TGAGCAGCGTGACCCACTCCCCAGGGCTCGTGGTACTGAATTAGCGAGGAGAAATAGGGAAAGGAAACAAAGACAGGCAGACTAACATGAAAAAACACATTTTATTGCACTTAAGTTATAAGAAAATAAAATTTCTAAGTGAATCAAACCATAGACACAATCCCTTTAAAGGTCGTTTTCCTCCGTCATGTCAGGTTGTTACAGAACTAAAATTAACCAACTGGAATCCGATTGTTTTCAATCAGACTATAAATAAAACAACAACAAAAAAAAAAGAACAAAAGAAAAAGGGAGGAAAAAAGATCGCCCAGGATACAGTGTTAAACCACTTTCACAGTTCAGCTTGAGTTGTGGCTCTTGGAGAATGAGGCAAACCGACTGACCCTTTCTCTTCCCGCTCCCTTTGCCTGTGACACCTGCACAACAACGTACATCTCTGCGCTGTCAGTTCCCCCCAGCGCTAACTGTAACAGCTGTTTGATTTTTTTGTTTTCCCCCCAAATACTGTAACGCACCAAGGCTGACCGGCAATGCTGTTGTCATCGCCGTGTTTTTATCGTCTTTACGAATCCTGTCAGGTTTTCGGCGCGCGTTCGTTCCATTCACCACAGCCCTCGCCAAGAAAGCTCTCCCCACAGAACAGGCCGCGATAGCTTTGTTCCAAGGAATGTGTTGTAATTTTTGCCCAGAAAAAAGAAAATAAGCTTTGCACACACACTCAATTCTTTATTTGCAGGCAAACTTCACTCTTAATTGTCTGAAACTCTTCCACTCTCAGCCTCTTAGAGGCACAGTTGGCTCAAGTTTCAGTGGCAAAAAGTCTTTTTTCGGTAACCAAACTAGAGCAAATTTGGAATTCAGTCTGGGACTAAAACGTCACAGCAGAAAAAAAAAAATAACAAAAAATAATTTGCTTTTCTTTCTTTCGTTTAGCAGCATAAATAAGTTTGGCCACTGGGAATACAGTACAGGGGTGGGACAACGATCCCGTAATTGAAGACCTACTTCTAGCACCAGCATTGCGAACTCAGTCCATCAGAGGACCCTCTCAACCCGGGGCAACTCGCCCCCTCAGAGCAACTCGCGCGTTGGAGAGTGTAGACGGAAGCAACGGTCAGCAGATTAAACGGAGGCTAATACTGTGATTGACGTTGGCAATGGTTGGCAAAAAAAGAGAGGAATAACAGAAAAAAACAGAAGAAGCTCAGATAAAACTGTACAAAACAATTCACAGTAGTATTTTAGCTTTTCCACACCAGGAACGGACTCTTTGCTTTTGTCGGTTTCTCATTGCAGACGCTCTCTCGTTTTTGAACGTCACCCGGTGAGCGCCCAGAGGGGCTGGAGGGGACCCCCCGGGGGGCGTCCGGTCCAACCCCCTGCTCGGAGCGGGGCTCAGGGACAGCGCGTTGCTCGGAGGGGCTGCCGGGAGCCGGGCATGCGGGCTGACCCGCACAGCTCCTCTCGGCATCTCTGCGGCAAATCGCCTGCTAACGAGAACCGCCACGGGGTTCTGTTCCACCTCCCCATCGCTGGAGGCGCGGTCGGAGGAAGGGAAAGAATTGCACCTGGTTGCGTTTGAAAAGCTGTATTTTTGCAAAGCTGCCCCGGTCAAAAGTGTCGCCTTTTTATGTGAGGAGACAGCGAACGCCTCTCTTGTCAGCTACAGTTTGTCATCTCTGTCGTCTCCCAAGCAGTCCGTAGGTCTTTCGGATCTGTTGCCCCAAGCCAACATCCTGCACCACCAAGGACAAGGGATTTTTTTTTCCTTTTTTATTTGTTTTTCTCTTTTCTTTTTTTTTCCAGGGGGAGGGAAAGGAGAACATCGTCTACACGTCTGGACAAGTTAATCTCTCTGCCCGTCACTTCATATCCACGTCGAAGTCCAACACCAGCAGCTTTGTTTCCTCAGTCCCGTTGCGGCTCCCAACCGCGCACACCAGCTTTGTGTTAGAAGCTCTGATCCGCCACACGACGCCTCCGCTTCCCCCGCTCTCCAGCGTGACTAGGTTTCGGATAAATTCACCCGTTTTCAAGTCCCAGAGTTTTACAGTCCCGTCATCTGAGCTGGTAATTACAAAGTTCTTGTTGAACTGTAAACATGTCACAGCACTCTGATGCTTGTTGGGACCTGCAAGGGGAAACCAGAACGTTCTGTCATGAGAAAGCAGGGGCAGGCAGCACCGCGTACGGGATTAACGCCCACCGCGCATGTGTCCACCCCTCTTCCCGCCCCTCGGAGCATAAACTCGGGTTCTGCATGTCGGAAGGCACGGAATCACAGGATCACGGAATGGTCTGGGAGGGAAGGGACCTTAAAGACCATCCAGTTCCAACCCCCTGCTGTGGGCCTTGTCGCACGTTTGTAAAGCGACCGCAGGTATAGAAGGGTTCCCCCACCTCCCCTCCTCTCCAGACGCTCCTGCCAGTGTCTGTCTCCAGGCCCCGTTGCAGGATGACTCTGTCAGCGATCAGTGACTGGTACGCACTGATGTGTGCACGCATCCTGACAAAACAGCAGAGCCTGCTTTACAGGGAAATTCCCGCTCCAGCCAGCGATGCTGCGTGATATGGAGGGATGACGTATGACCCTTCTGGTGGGGAGAGCCCGACCAGCGTGTTCGTGTGTGCGACGCCCAAGTGGCAGCCGTCAACACGGAAATGAACAACCCTTTCTTCTTACTGCAGGAACGCAGACACCGTCCACGCGTGCCTCCCGATTTACTGCAGTGGACGGTGTCCTTCGCCTCCCGATTCAGTTAACCAGTGGGCTTCGACACCTTGGAACAGGCGAGTGGTTTGAACAGGTCAGATTAAATACATCTTGGGAAAGGCCCTGCTGCTGTCCCCGGAAACAAACTCGAGCTGGGTTGCGTCGCGTGCCGTTATTCAGGAGTGTTTGCTCCTGCAGAACCCGCGGCGCAGCCGACGGCAGGCGGCTCGGTTTACGGGGAGGTACTTGAAGCTCACCTTGCAATGTC
>NW_010237875.1:118310-119510 GCF_000690775.1 Eurypyga helias
AGTATATTGTCCTTGAGTTCCATTCCGCTTGTGAGAGACTGGTGGCCTGTTAGCGTGTGAATGCAGTTGCCCGTCTCCACGTCCCAAACTCGGATGGAAGTGTCAAGAGATCCGCTCACCACATGGACGCCATCGAACTGCGAGAAAGGTAAATCTGTGACAAACGTGTTGGGGCCTTACAAAGGCGGCTCTTAGGCATTCGGGTCACTAACAGCGACCTTGGGTACTAACCCCCCTCGGAAACTGTGTTACGAGGCAAGAACTCGGCCCAAGAGAGGCGGCCGCCTTTGCGCCCGAGCGGGTGATCCATGGTCAGCGCCGTTTCCTGCTGCAGATGGACGGCCCTGAGGTGGGCGGTTCAGGGGAATGACTCCAAGTCCCTGCTCCTTAAGGGGCGCAGGGCTCCTTCACACACAGCAGCACCCTGACCCCGCTGCAGCCTGCTATGGCGTGAGAACGCCGTTTCCCCGCTGAGGATGCGAACAAGCCAAACCTGCTTTTCGCGAGCCCGAGGGACCTTCGGCTGGAGAAGGGCGCTGTGCCGAAGCCCAGGCACAGGAAGAGGGAAGGAATGTAATTGAAAAATGCCGAGTTTACCCATTTTGTAATCATGATTGTGTTCAGTAAGGAGCCTGACCTTCCGTAGAGAGACCAGCTAAGAGACAAGACGCTTTTGACCGAGGGGACTGCACCTGTGATGAATATGAAGGGGCAAAGCAGCTTGAGTGACAGTGACGAAGACATGAGCCCAGGATTCTCAAAGAAGAGGAAAGAGCAGCAGAATAAAACCAGGGGGCTTCAGGGAGGAGTAAACGGAGACTTCCTTCCCATGAGGTTTTTCTCTACCTGCTCTCCGAGGGGAAGAAGAGTGCAGGAGAGCTGGCACTTTCTTACAGACACAGATGCTCCGTGTGAAGGAAAGACGGGAAGTGCAGTAGATTACCGAGACCCACTTGGCCACAGCAGAAGGAATTGTACAAAAAGCAGAAACAGGATGGGTTTAAAAGAGCGCGCTGGGGCAGAATCCCCAACGCAGGGCCCAAACCAAGACAAAACTAGCGGCAGCCGTTAAGGACAGCAAAACATTGTTCTGTAAAGAACTAAAAGGCCAACAACCCCTGCAACGGATCAAGAAGAAGGGCACAACGACAAGCTGACCTACGCTCCGTGGGAAGGAGATGGGGGCGAGGCCGGCCTTTT
>NW_010237875.1:119558-119980 GCF_000690775.1 Eurypyga helias
CAGTCTCGCAGCCCCAGCACCGCGGGCAGCCGGGCACGAGGACGGAGAACTGCGTACAGCAGGCTGCTGCAAGGCAGCCTTGGAGACAGCTGCTGCTCTCTTCGAGCGCCCATGGCAGACAGCCCAGTTTCCCTAGGCAAGTACAATTCCCTGCCGTGCCCAAGGAGATGACGGTGGGAGATGGGGAGTTACGGACCAGCCCGCCTCACCTGGATTTCCAGAAGGAACTACCAAGTAATCAACCCGGCTGTAAGCCCATAGCAATGCGGTGCGTGGCAGCAAACAGATGTATGGGAAAACAATCCTCACCAATCCCATTTTTATATGACAGAGTAAAAAAGCCATATGAAAGGGCGGGTGTCTGGGCTGCGTTTTCAGGGAGGGAGGCAGTTCTGAGGCAGGGATACCATGCCGCCGGGGAC
>NW_010237875.1:120016-125624 GCF_000690775.1 Eurypyga helias
CCGGCATTTACCGTTCTCGTTAGGTAGGATCTGGGTGACATTAGAAACAGCAGAACTGACCCAAAGCAAGGAGTGTAGAAGTCCAGAGCAAACTGCGAAGATGTGAGCTTGGCAGGAACGAGAGAAGGTACAGCTGCAGCCTGGGAACACGATGGCTGGGCAGGGCCCTGTCAGAGCCTGGGCAATCCAGCTCTGCTCTCCGAGGGGACTGACTGCTGCCCAGTAACGGCAGAGAGCCAGGCCAGTTAAGGGAACTCCGCTGTCTGAGACAGCTTCTCCTCACACACCTGCAGAAAGCGAACATCTCTATGGTCAAACAGGGGCGAGCGTGGCACTCGGGCCATAGAGAGCGACTGGCCCGTGCAGGCTGCTTCCCTGCCGCAGGCATCGTGTTTCTGGTGAGAACATGCTAGGAAACAGGCACAGGTATCTGGAACGGGCAGACGTATGAGGCATATAAAGTAACTCTTCACCTCCAGTCATCACTGGTAAGACTCTGACTGGGATTCTGCGTCCTGTTCTGGGCTTTCAGAAAAGGATGTGGACTAATCTGAGCCGAGGTAAAAGCAGACTTGCCGGGTGGAAACGCTTTATACACCTGCCTAAACAGAACTAAACCAGGTCGATGTAACCCACTTGGAATTCTTTCCCCCTTTCCTGCAAATCAGCTGCCTTCCATGCATATAAGGCATTCAGAAGGAGAGCTGTAAGGCTGGGCATCAAGACAAACCTCACTGACATCGCTACACTCAGACAACGGTTCGGAGTGGTGGTTGAGCCCTTATCCACCAACCCTGGGAACCTGTGGATAACTTCAATGGCATCTAAGAAAGGGTAAGAAGATGCAACGTGGTCTAGTAGTCGCCAGCTCCTGCAGAAGGATCTCTGGAAAAGGCCAGTGGGTCTAGAAATGGGGAAATGCCGAGGTACATGAGAACCTGCTGCGGAGCAGGGACAGGCAGGACGGGCTGGTTATTCTGCCTGATGACACCCTCCGTTTATGGGAGTGCTGCCCTTTGGGGCTGTTTGAGGCCAAGGGGCAGGATCTCACCCTGCAGTTCTGAGGGACCTTTTTGTCCTAAAACTGTGAGCACCTGTAGCCTCCTGCCCCACCAAAATTTGGTTTGGAATGCCAGGTTCCATTTACAGGCTGTAAACAGTATCGGTGTGTGACACAACCCAATGTTCGATCCATTATTACCACAGGATCAGAGCAAGCCATCAGCGTTCGTAGGCCGAAACAAGAGCCCCTGGTGGAGCCACGGCAGAAGAGTGTACGCTGTTCCCAAACTGCCTGAGATGAAACACAACCTCCGGAATATTTCTAAGAGGGAGGTAGGTAGTATGGCATTTCTGACTTGCTTGCTGCTCTCACGTTCTCACGCTGAGGAGGCCTGGAGACGTTTGACGAATTTGGCTACGTATTTTGGGCAAGGCAGCCAATTAGTTACCTTGTCCGTATTTAACCCATCAGGGCGAGATCGGCCTTATGAAAGATGCAGTTTAGGGGGAACGTCTCTAGCACTGGGCTTCGCTTCCTGAGCCACGAACCAGGGGGGTTACTCGCCGAACGCAGCTTCCCGATTTTGAACTGTCTTTGTTAATGTCTTTTTCAAGTCCTGCCAGATTGTGGTGAGAACAGGCACAAGCATGAAATTAATTTCTTTTGCTTTTCAGCGCCTGGAAGTGATGCTTTGACTCTGTGAATGAACAAGATGAGCTTTCGGGTTGGTGAAGGTACAAAGGGCCTGCACGAGGTCTACGTCTATCCTTGCCGGCGAGTTCTGAGCAGCAGTCAGGCGGCTGGCGGACAACGAGCCGTGCCACAGCGCGCTACCGTAACAACCTGCGTCTGCAGTAGCGTGCGGCTGCCAGCAGCCTCACGCAGCTGCAGGTCTGGCCTCTGCTCCGAGAGGAGGAAGGAGAAGGCTGGAGATCTACACCAGAACGTTAAAAGGTCCAGCCTTACTGTGAATTACAGTTTGGAACTGGAAGGTGAAACTACAAAATATGGATAGAGAGATCTGCATCACTCAGGGCAATCACGCCATGGGGTTTTTTGTGGGAATTTTCAACTACTACATCATCTGATTTACTTAAAATAGTAACGTTAGAATTTCTCTGGGGACACCAAACCATAGCTCCAAAATATATGCAAAATTTAAAAAAAGAAACCGACCCAAGGACCCAGAAAACTGCTTAAGTTGCTGGTGTGGAGCTTTGGCCTTTATTGTACCGGGTGCTTTAAAAAAGAACCCCAAAACAAAAACCACCCCACTCCTCTAAAAAAACAGTCTGAGTCTCTGAATTAAGACAAGATGTAACACAAGAGAACATAAAACACAAGGCAAGAGGGGGCTATCACAGACCCTTCTATTTTCTTGCGGCCCGTGTAATTCCGGAGTGGGTACCCACAAGTTAACAAGGTGAAACAAACGGCCTTTGAAGGTTACTTAAGGGAACGCAAGCAGCAGATGAAGATCACGTACCTGTAACGAGTAGACTCTGTTAGTGTGCCCTTGCAGCGTGTGCAGACAGGTCTCCGTCTCTGGATCCCACACTTTGACCATAAAATCGTACGCACCACTTACGACCCTTCTGCCGTCATACTGAACGCACCGAACTGCAGCTACGTGGCCCATCAGGACGTGTAAACACTGGCCCGTCTCTATGTCCCAAACCCTCAGCGTAGCGTCTCGAGAACCACTGACCACCCTGGAGGAAGAAGAAAACCCCTCCAGCACTCAGCATCGGACACAGAAGTATCGAAACAACGGGGTACAAAGCTGTTAACGAGTTCTGACCTGGGACACCAGACAGCATGAGCCCGCCAGCCACCAAGGACCTGGCGTGGCATGATGCTCTAGGAGGGTCGCAAATGACTCAAGGGTTTTTCTCCCTTGCCCTACTCACCTCCTCTGGATCCTCCGGCTTGGTGTAATTAGCAATCAGTATTTAAAAAGGCACTTCGCTCCTGAACAGCAAAACGCTGCCGTGAGAAACTCCACGGCCTGTTGTATTTATCTGAGAAAGCTGAGCTCCAGCCAGCGCTGTGAGCATTCTGCTTTAATGACCGAGTTAACTAATTATAACAATTAAACAAAGAAGGTCTTTAGAAGTTTTAGTAAAGCAACAGTTATTCTGCTTGACTTTGTTCCGTTTATACTTTTAAAAGTGTCTGTAGGCAACAACAGAAAGGAGAAGGAATTAATATTAATGGAACTGATAAGGAAAAGCCTCATTGTCCTTCAGAAAATAAGAAATGGAACCAAGGGGCACTCCATCAGGAGCTCCCCGCCACAGTCAAGCAGGAGAGCTTTGCCAGCGTCTGCTGAATCCAGACCTGGTTTACGACTGTAGAAATCAGGATGCAACCGGTTAAAACCGTGATAAAACTCTGCAGTGCCAACGCTTAAAAGGTCGTTTGGTAAAACGAGGGAAAGCGTGCAGCACTGACAAAAGGAGAAATTATTCCGAGGGTGGGAGGCCGAATCACGGCGTCACAACGATTTTGTTCCGAAACAACGTGCAACAGGACTTGCTAAAGCACGTGACTCGGCTTTCTGTTCATCAGTTGCTGCTCTACGCTTTTGCTTCTGTTCATCATCTCCTCCCATTCGCTGACTGGCGCAGTTCAGTGTGAGTCCTTCACCCGGCCGGTACCCTGCTTGGGGCTGGGTGAGGCGCACACGAGCGCGGGTGACGCCTCACCTTTTCTCGTGGAGGTGCATGCACCGCACAGTGGAGGTGTGTCCGTACAGGGTGTGTATGCATTCTCCGGTCTCGGCGTTCCACACTTTGAGCGTTCGGTCTGTAGAGCCACTGATGATGATATTGTCCCTCATCTGTGACGACCAGACTCCGCCCGTGTGCCCCACCAGGGTTCTCAAACACTGAAAAGAAACGTTTTGCTTGGTCACCCTTGGGACAGAGCTGAGTGGACGCTTAGAAAAAGGGATGTAGGAGGCAGCAGCAGTCGCTCGTAGCAAGAGCCAGAAGACCCTGAAGACGGCTCTGCGATTGAATTAAAACATCCCACCTCTTAGGAAACGCTCATCAAATTTCTCTCTCTGCTGTCGGTACTTTGACCGTAAGGAATTTTCCTTATAATCTTCCCCTTGATAAACTAAACTGCCTTCTCAGATCTGTCAATATGGGCCGTGTTTTGCAGCCTGGACTCGTTTTCCTGAGTCACTGCAGTTTTTCCAACAGCTTTTTGAAGGGTAAGAGTTAGAACCAATCTATAAACCACGTACTCTTTCATTCTTCTGCCTCTTTATCCAAGAAACACCACATTCTGTAAGCCGTTGCCACAGCCTCAGTACTGCAAAATCCTGTTTCAAACCTTTTTCTGACTTCACTGTTGCCCGGGAGAGAATCCCACACTCCCACGAGCACAGCCTACCTTCTTTGATCCTAGGCGCGCGACGTGGTTTCTCGCCACACGGAGACAGGCTTGGCTCACACCTACATCTAGAAAAGCGCCGTCACCCTGGAACAGCAACTCGGCCCCGTTTCCTTACGGGGAAGGACCGTGTATGCTTCCTCCCCAGGCAGCACTCATGAGCACAGGCAAGAAGAGAGCCCTGCAAGACCCCTCTGGAAAGAGACTCCACGGAGGTTCTGCGTTTACATGAACCCTGCGGTCGCTGTAACCACCCACTTTCTAACCCGTTTAGATGTGTGCCGTGCTGGTTTTTGCACCACTCTGTCTTATCCGAGCATGTCACAGGGAGACAGCCATGCAGTGCCCAGGGCCATCTATTTCTGCACTATCATCTTTGTCGGTCGAACCTGCAGCTGCACCAGAAAAGAGGTGGAGACGGTTTGATGATCTCTCTCTGTAATCTAATGCGAAGTGGCATTAATTTCCCTGGCCTTCCTTGAACTGTCAGTTGACTCCTCTTGATGCGCTCCACTATTTTTTATCTGAAACCGTGTATCCCAAATACCCAGCCTTCCAGTGTACCCCATTTGGACACTGACACATTCCTACGTTCTGGCCATCCTTTGGATTTTCTCCTGGTGTTCCTCCTACCTTTTGAAAAAAACACTGATTTTACCCCACAGGTTACCTTAGGGGAAAAACCCCATCAAAGAGCGATTATTTGGACCAACCGTGGTAAGAAAAGCCGTAACTTCGGTAGTTGTGGTTTGACTTGTTGTGAGCTTCTGCTGTCACCATCGCATGTATTTCCTTCCCAAATGAGTATGTTGTCAGCATCAGCATCCTCATTTCTGTGGTTAACATCCTGTTCTTTGTAACCGCCTTGCTTTCTGCTGTTCTTTAACATTTTTTACCAGTCTCCTGCAACTCCTGGCTCCTAGCTTAATTCACTGCTATCAAACCCATCTTTCTCAGCTCAGAGCTGTTATTCAATTCTACAGTTCCCCCCCACCCTTTTTTTTTTTTTCTTATTTCAACCAATTTACTCCTATTTTAAGGAATCATCCTTCTAGAGCAGTAAGAACACAGAATCCTTACTCTGGGCTTTACGACTGTCAGGGGGATTACTTAGTCATATTCATTTGCACAGACCAACCTTCAGGGTTTTTTATGTTATTAATTGTTCAGCTCCAGTAAGCAGGAGGGCTGGTACAGCGCTCT
>NW_010237875.1:125639-139369 GCF_000690775.1 Eurypyga helias
CTTGCACATACAATTTTTGGCTCTCTTAATGGTTTGGGGTAAATGGTCACTTTTGGATTTTGTAATGACTTTCAAAAAACTACTGAACACGAATTGTTAAGTCACGCCACTACGATCAGTTTTATATATTTAAAGGAACATTTTGCTTTCTAGAGGATGGTTTGCACAAAGGATGTGTTTTTCATTTGAGTTTAGGCTACCCTTTTCAATTAAAAAATGCAAATTTCAAGATGGGTTCCTTCATTAGGCAGTTTGTTGTAGGGAAGCCAGCAGAGGCAGGGCGAGGCTGCCTACTGCTTTTAATTTTACTCTTCCCCACGGTAGCATTTACCATCCCGTGAAGGACCTTCCAGGCATGCAGAGACAAATGCTTAATACATTCAGTTTCAACAGTATGAAGCGGGTACCTTTTCCATCTTAAACACGCCGCCCTCAACAGCTGCCCCGTCGTTCACCTAACTGGAGCATTAAAGTGAAGCTGAGCGCACGCAGTACCGGCCTCGAAGGAGAACGTGCTGTTTCCCTGAGGCCATTCCTCCATCCGGGGAGCGCGGTCAGCCGGTCACCTCCAACAGAAGTCTGTGCACTGCGCAGCCGTGATGGCCTAACGCGAGCGAAATGCTCAGTGCTGTCTGCTCGGCTGCGCACGTTGTTTTGCTTCTCTAAGCCAAAATTAAATTATTGAAGCTTATTAAATTCCTGCCTGAGCTGGATCTAATTTAATAGGAAATATTTAAACCTAAAGCAAGCTCCTTTTTTTCTCCTGGTGGCTCAGCAGTATAGGAGCCCGAAAGGACAAGCTCTGTATGTGAAATCAGAGCTGGTAAAACGACCCCCCATTTCAGTAACTTGAAAATGACAGAAAGAATGCTAGAAGACAAGCAAGAAACGTTGCTCCGGAGGGGTAAAAGCAGGCTAAATTAAGCTTTAAGTAAGATAAAGTAACGTGTCTGTCCAAATTCTTTAGAATCCACGTCACAAGCGACTCTACAAGAGCAGCAGAATTGCCAGGAGAGCAAGGAGATCTGCCGACAGTAACGCGAGCGGCACTGCGATCCCACACCAAGGTGACTTTTGTGAACTGGACTTGTGTCCCTGTAGGACAGGATGACCCAAAGGCTCGGCGGCCCTTTCTCCGACCCTTGCAGCAGACGGCACAGAGACCACCCTGCAGCCCGGTGGGAGGGCAGAGCGGCACTTCCGACATCCCAGCGCCCTTCCCAAGGCACCCAGCAGAACGGCCGCCTTACCTTGCCGGTGACCGCTGACCACACCTTCAGCGTGTTGTCGTCAGAGCCGCTCACTATGCGGTTCCCGCAGAACTGAAGGCACGTGATCACGTGGTCATCGTGGCCTTTGAGCACCTGGCGAGAAGGAACAGCAAAGCCTCCGGTCAGAGTGTAACGCGGGAGATGAGCGAGAAGCAGGAGAAACAGCGCTCTTCTGATTCATAAACTGTAAAATGCTGGAGTTGCTTCAATAATAATAAGACCCCTTAATCCCCTCTGTCAGGTCTAATTTACCGCCAGCTGGGACCCAAGAAGGTATTTTCCTTCCTCCTTAGCAAGCACACTATGGTTCTGTAAGCCCCCTAAAAGCACCAGGAAAAATCCCTAACAAAAGTAGGCTGAATTAGCAACTGGACACTGCTCAGTTCCTCTGCAGTTATCCCAGCTCCTTAATTTTCAGGTGAGGTTTTAGCTCGGGCTTTTACTGCTGAGGAATTGTTTCAGTCTTGAACAAAAAGGATGGGGCTGTGGTATTTGCTGCAGGGTTGGATTTCGGCCGTCAAGGCCGAGGACACCCTTGTTGCCCTCACCAGCAAGCATCGTAACCCATTACGTGCCAGGCAGCACCAAAATCATAAACTAGAAAACCGTTAACTCAGTTAAATACAAACAAAAGCCAAAATTTCATGTGCTGGAAAGGTGCTTTACAGAGGAGGGATTTTCAATGGTTGATGTGGGAAAAACTGCAATTCAGTGTATTTTACTGCAAGAAAGAAAAAAACCCTTATCAGCATAGAGGATGAGGGTATTTTTATTTAAGATATCTGAACATTTTTCAAGATGTTCATCGAAATGAAATGGGCATTTGGAAAATGCCCGGGGCTGTAATTTTAATAATAAACCCAAGATAGCTTGATGTGGTGTATCAGGGCAAGAAATACGGAGCTGTTGCCAGAGATGTACGTAAGTCACGGCCAAATAAACAGCAGGATGTAGCCATAGGTTTTCCACGGGAATTCTTTTGTCCTCATGTTGTGCAGTAATCAAGACAACGGGCTAATTGTCCTAAAACCTTAAAAGGCTACTAATAGAGGTTTTTTCATCTTTCTGACTGCTTGTCCAAGACCAGGGTTGATTAGACAGTTGCTATCTTATTTTACACCATGTTGGAAGTATTGCTTTCTACCTCTGTACTGCAAAAGGTGCAAGGGTAATACACCAATATCATTACAGTATTTCAACAGTTCAGAAACCAAAGAAATCTTAACATGGAATGAAGTTCCTGTCTTGTGCTGTTCCATTTATAAGAACACGTATAAAAATAAATCATGAAATGTTCACACAATGTGGAGTATTCTTATGTTGCGACATGGCCCCAGCTCTACAAATATAGACATTATGTATGTGTGTGTATGTTTAATTTTGAATATAAGTAGCTCCAATCCAGTTTCTGAGATGATCTGTCTCCAAGAGACTGGCATATGCATAGAACCATAGACTGGGTTGGGTTGGAAGGGACCTTAAAGATCATCTAGTTCCAACCCCCCTGCCACGGGCAGGGACACCTTCCACTAGACCAGGTTGCTCAAAGCCTCATCCAGCCTGGCCTTGAACACTTCCAGGGATGGGGCATCCACAGCTTCTCTGGGCAACCTCTTCCAGTGCCTCACCACCCTCTCTGGGAAGAATTTCCTCCTGATATCCAACCTAATCTACCCTCTTTCAGTTTAAAGCTGTTACTCACCTTGGGTGATTTAAGTTCTCCTCGCCGCCAGTTGGTATCAATCCTGTGCTGCCTGATGTAGGCGCTTTTCCACGGACTGTGTATAAAGCCTGGTTTTATTACTTTCCTCCTCTTGATATGTAACGGTTCGTCAATCCCTGAAATGAACGTGGAAGAAAGAGGGAAGGGGGAGTGATGAGGCCACCCCAAAGAAAACAACTTCTTTGCCTCCCCAGTCTTTACAGCAGCCGCAGACATTAAGTACTGCGCTGGCGTAACAACCTCCCGCGTACCTGCATCGCGTCAGTGACGCTGCCCTGCTCCTCAGCCATTTATACTCCACCTTTCCTTGCCTTTTCAGCACAACTGTTGCTGTCACCGGGGCTGAAAATGCTCTAGTTCATGGCTCCTCGCTGGCCACCTAGCTTGGTTCTGAATCCCCCTCTGAGGCAATGTCGCAGAATATTGCCTTTTCCAAACGGGCATCATCCAACCAACTCCATAACCACTCGTGCGCTCGTTCTGTAACCCTTCAGGAAGTACACCTGCCTGTCCGTGCTACTCTCTGGGCACCCATCTTCATTACCTTTAGACTCACCCCGACTCTAGACAACCGTGAGCTCTTAATTCTTTCCTTGACTCCAAGGGCTGTGTGCTTCTGGGGCTGTCCTCCCCCGGCAGGAATGTACGCACAGCGACGCCCTCTCTGAACTGACACTGAAGCGGCAGCGCTCTGGTTTAGCCTTGCTGCTTCCATTTCTTTTTCCCCAATCCTCTCCCCCATCTCCCTTTTCCATGTAGTTCCTCCCTCCACCGCATCTCATGACTAGCCGGAGTCTCGTCTCGTGCCAGCATGTGGACCATGCTCCTGCTTTTAGCCCCTTCTCGGGCACCTCTACCTGCAGGCCTGGAATTCACTGCTCCTTCCTATCACTCAGCAGCTCGCTGAGGCCAAGCAGGCTGCAGGGCTCCCCTCTTTGTACGAGCTCTCGTGCCTGGCCGTAGTTTTACTTCTTGGCTCGCACGTGCAGGTGCGGTCCCCTCGCAACCTTCTCCTTTTTTCTCATCCTGCCCTCTTAATGCATTTTCGCTGAGATTTGTAAGAGGAGCAGCTTAGATTCCAGAGGTTAGTCACCCGGTTTCCATCGCAAAAGAACACTCATTGCTCTGGGTGCCCTTACAAATAGCCAGCTACTTTCACACTGTCACCTTGTTTCAAAGGCTCTGCACCGCCCTTTCCCAAGCTCTGGTCTCCGTGCTCTGAGGAGGCAGCCCGGGAAGAAAGGAGGGTGGGGGGAAGGTTTTGAAGAACGGTTTAGATTTGTCTCTCATCATCTTGATGGCTAACTGGTTAAATTGACTTTTCTTCCTCAAGTCAGGTCTGTTTTGCCCAAGACGATAACTAGTGAGCGATCCTGCCCTGTCCTTGCCTCAGGCCACACACTTTTCCTTGTACTTTCTCCTCCCCATCCCATCTCCTGGTCTTTTGTTCCCAGCTGGGCCTAAACCATGACATTCACCTAATTCTCCTTAAAAAGAAAAGCTTACATTCTTCTTGTGCTCACACATGCGGCTGCTTCCCTGGGAGCCCTTCTATTGCCCATTCGCATTACTGTTGAACCGCCCCATCTTCCCGATTCGGCATCAGCAGGCGCTATCCACGTGGCTTACGACTGTGTGTCCCTCTCTCAGCCATCAGACTAGCACCTTCCCCCCCTCCACGCCACTTCTCTGTCCGTTTTCCTACAAATGACGTGAAACTACCCTTCTCCCCGACCACTGAAACAGCTTTTCCTCCATGTTATTTACAGACAGCAAGACTGCACTCCTATCATTTTTACATCTCAGTTCTTATTTGCTTTGGCTGCATTTCAAATAAAAATAATTCTTAAAAAGTAAAATAATTGTATTTTAAAGCCTTACACCCACAATACATCATAAACAGGACATTAAAACTTAAGTCTCGTTTCATTTCTAGTATGCCAGGTGTTATTTCGGCTTCGTACTTTCGACAGAGATACGTACCACGTAGCGCTACATTTAAAGTCACCTGAACCGCCTTCGGAAAACTTGAAGCTTATGACGCAAATGAACTGCACTTTTTACGACGGCAACGTTTTGACCACTACATGCACCTTTTTGCTCAGCCTTACCTTCCTCTTTGCATTTCTCTCTCCAGAGCAGATTATCTTCAGCCAGAATCCTCCAGTAACGGCACGTCTGGGCGGCCTGCAGAAGGTCCCTGGGTTCCAGGAATGACAGCACATAGAGTGCCAGCTGTAGAAAAGGGAAAGAAAGCACATTTTCTGCACTGCTTTTGGAAGGAAGAGTGAGGTAACTCCAAGTATTATCACACATCAGGAGCTAAAATGCAGAAAATCGGAACAGCAAGTTCTTAACCAATCTCAGAAACTTAACAGAGCTACCGTTTGTTCCAGGGGGCACATGAAAGTGTAACAATCATCTGAAGTAACTAAACCCGTACGGATCACATCAGAAATGATTCCTGTATTTGCAAGAGAGTAGGTGTCAGCTGCAATCGCTATCAGCTTGTTTTAAAACGTAACCCGCGTTACTTGGAACCATTAACGGAATTGCTGCTACAACCATTACGCCTGGGGAGTTTCAGCTAACAAGCGTACAGAAGTTCCTTTGAGAGAACACAACACCCAGGATGTGAGCAAAAAGGGCAGTCGGCTGTGATGAGCAACAGCCCTCAGTAAGCCCCAATCCAGAAAAAGCGCGTGCTATATACACTGGAGTTCCCAAGCGCTCAGCAGCTGGAGGAAACGCGGCGTACTTATCGCTCGTTTTCTGATCAGAATGCCAACACGCTCCCTCCCAAGGGGTGGTTCGGGGAGTTTTACAGGCTGGGATGAGGAAGGACTGAAACATGTAACTTCCATACTGTACACAGAATGCTAACTAAAAACATATGAGAAATCCCAATCGGCACCAGAAGGTAAACAGATGAACTTTCCCATAAGGAAACTGGGAGAATTCAGAGCTCAGCTGACTGAGCTAAGCCATAGAACGACCATAATAAACCCCCCCCTGATCTCCACAAGTATCTTCAGATGCACTGGAGTCTTAAGCAGGGACAGCGGCACGTAAACCACAACCCAAAACTCGGGGACAGCTATCCTTAAGGGTATGACGCCCAAGGGTATGACACCCAAGGGCACGATACTGCTTTCCTGCTTGACAGCAACAACGCATCTTCCCAGTCATGGAAAATAGAAGCATAAGAGGCAGCAAAGTCCCTTCAACGGCTAAAAACGCCCTGCAAAGACCATATTGATAAAAAGCGATGCACAGAACTACTTACATGCTGTGGGGCCTTTGTCAGTAACTAGCAGGATGCAGAAGTTGCCAGGGAAAGCAGATCATCCACTTTCACTTCTGCTTGACACATTTTTGTGTGTTTAGGATTTTTTCTTTAATTTCTAGCTGGAGTTATGCCGTATATAAATAGAATATGCCCTTCAGAGCAGCACAGACCGAGATTCAGTAAGGAAGCCATAACCGCAGGCTGTCGACCTCAGCAGATTTTTGACCTCATTATGTGAGAAACGTTTACTTTGAGTAATCTAGACCAGCCAGTGACTGAGCAGGAAGTAAAAATTCAGTGTGCCAGAAGTGTTTGCATTTTGACTGCACGCACACCTTGTTTGCAAGTCATCACCTGCAGCTCACGTTGAGCACGTAGGACTCCACATCTGAGGAACCTGTGTCTTGAGTTATGCATTAAATCCCATATGCACCCCAAGGCCACAAAGCCGAGGAGCCGTCCTCCTGTCCCTACGCAGGGAGTCAGCATTTAGGATCTGGTGTTTAGGCTCTCTAGTACAAGAGCAGCAACTCTGCCCAGCCTTTTAGACTTTGTCTTAATCCCTGCTACGTAAAATCATTTAAGAAGTGCCATTTCCTAACGCACATCGGGTTAGTCCTGCATGCAGCAAGCCTCCAACATGAGGTCCTTTCCATTTTTGGGAAGGATCCAAACAGATCCTTTCCATTTTTGCTGGATGTTCCTCAACTGACGGCAGAGTTTGTTTAAATATCATTTCTCCTATCTACACAGATATGGATGCTTGCTAAGATGGTGTTAATTAAAACCCGCGAGTCAACTGATTCTAAAACGGGTTACATATGGGTGACATTTATTTTAGACTATATTTATCTAAATAGTCATCAAGGGTCAACCCAGCCCACAGTTGGCTTTAAGATTAGCAGCATGCAGACGATGATGTCCCTCCGTCTCTGCTCATGGATCTGGTTATCTTCAGGTAGCAAAGTTCTGACCTTTGACTCAACTGTGACTACTCGCCGCTCTAATGCTAGTAAGACCCAATAAGAAGCAGTTTCTCGTCTTTTTCTTCGCTCACATGCAGGGCACCAACAAAAGTTCTCTGGCTGATTTCAGCACAACTCCTCATCTGTCGGTTTCTAGACCCGGTCTTCACAGACAAGTGATTTCAGTAATTATTTCTGAAGTCTCGGCAAGCAAAGAGGAGTATGCATTTCAGATAACCTGCTTGACGGCATGTTTCCTCAGGAGGAAAGCAAACATTTTCTTGTTTTTTTCAGTTATTAAGTTTCTGTCTTTGCACTTCTGGAAACATTTTTGAAGGAAAGCCCTCCTGCCCAAATCATCTTCTTGTTCTGGTTAGGCAACAAAATCACTGCACCTACCAGCACCGGAGAGAAGGACAGATGTTAATGCAGAGCGACAACCCAGGAGAGCGTGTTTTCACAGGATCCTGCCCTCGCCAGGGAAGCCCATTTACAGAATTACTGACCCTAACACAGCTCAGTTCGTCACCCCCTGCTGCAGCCAGCGTAGCTGGGACAGCATCACTTAGGAGATCTGGGGGAAGAATGGTCTTCAAAAAGGAGAAGAGATGGTGGCATTAGCCCAATGGGGTTTTTTGTTTAACTCAGTTCATTTTGGTGACAGTAACTGGGGGTTAGGAAGCCTCATTGCAGCTTTCCAGTACCTGAAGGGGGCCTACAAGGGTGCTGGGAGAGGACTTTTTACAAGAGCCTGTAGTGATAGGACAAGGGGTAATGGGTATAAATTGAAAGTGGGGAGGTTTAGATTAGATATCAGGAAGAAATTCTTCCCAGAGAGGGTGGTGAGGCACTGTAACAGGTTGCCCAGAGAAGCTGTGGATGCCCCATCCCTGGATGTCTTCAAGGCCAGGCTGGATGAGGCTTTGAGCAACCTGGTCTAGTGGAAGGTGTCCCTGCCCATGGCAGGGGGGTTGGAACTAGATGATCTTTAAGGTCCCTTCCAACCCAAACCATTCCATGATTCTATGATAAGAACTATTTTAGCCAGCTTCACTGGTGAAGTCAGCCTTTCATGGAGCTAAGCACTTGACGATATTCTGGTTTCAAGTGGCAAGAACAAACACTAAAAATAAATTCAACAAAGAAAACACAAGTAGCTTACAATGGATCAAGAAACGTAAATGAGAAAGAAAGTTTTACAAGCCAAATAGCATACGTTTTCTGTAAGAAATGGCTAAAACTGAAATAACATGACCGTTACTGCGTAGCTTATGTTTGTATCTTGTTTGTTAGTTTTGCCACGACCTCATGCAAAGACGACTGAGCTGTGAGTTACAGTTATCAATTCGGTGTTCAATTCCCAGATTCCACAGGTGTGGAAGTGGCAAAGTACCTTCCATCGTCTCAAAGTATAAAGTCTTGCTGCCCTCCTCTGCCTCCGAGTTAAGGCTGCTTTAGGCAGCTTCTCTAGAAACATGGCACCCATGTAGGGGACTGGCAAAACTCTCCTCCTCCCCCAGTGTCCTTCCCATTTATGAAGGCGGCTGCCACAGAAAGGGCTTCTCTAAATACTAATGTCGGGTGGGCTCAGTTAATGCTCATTGCATAAATTGCTTCCAACCCTTACAGATGCTAGCTAGCAAGGGAATACTTCCCGACTCATGCAGTTAGGAGAGTATACGAAAGGGAAGTAGGGTCTTGTACATCTGAGTGTTCAAGACGAGGATATACACCAGAAAAAATGTCAAAAACCAGCTATACGGACGGTCTTCAAGTAGTAAGACCACGTCAAACACCACAACCCAACCTCAGCACCAGAATATCTTTTAAGAACTTGCTTTGTAATGTGTTAGTAACCAAAGACTTACAAAGACTTTAGCTCTCATGAGAATTTCCCCAAGGAAAACCCAGCACGCAGTACACCTGGCAACAGAAAGCAAACAGAATTCCTCCTCACTCCAAATAACAAACCAATTTCCAATTCCCTATGATCAACCGAGGTCAGAAGTACCACTTCTAAATTAACTAAAATACATTCATTTAGTAATTGTAACAAACTGGGTTTATAATCTTTCACATCCACCCTCACGTTCCAGGTGCGAGGCCATCGGGGCTGCCTTTCGTTACGCATGCTGACAAGCACGCCCGCTGAAACCTGACTCTCAGATTCTCTATAACCTGACACAACACGATCTGATTTGCAGTGAAGGATTCACTGTGAGACATCTGCTTAATTAGGGTTTGGCTTTCTCCTCAGTGAGAAGTGCTTTTCTGAGTTCACTTCTGGTTGCTTTGGTAGCGATTTTAGGGCTCAGTTTGTTTAAAAATTCAAAGATAATATTCACAAAAACCCCACCACTTCAAGCATTAAACAATAATGCTTATGCTTACAGAATGATGTGCAGAAAGGCCTCGCATCCAGAGGAAGTTTACGTGTGCGCGCGCCCTGACAGAATTAGTTCCCAGGAACACCCCCACAACCAGCCCAATTGAGATAGAGAGATACGTTTCAAGCTACTCGATTTTGTTCAAAGGAGTCATCCGCATTTCCAGGTACCAAAATGCCTATTGAGAGATAAAGGTGTGTTAATCTCAAACAGCAGCAGCTGCGTTACGGTGGCGTACCAGACCGCGGACTGCCAACCCCGGTTCGCATCGCTGCGTCGGCAAAGCCGCGATTAGCCTGGAAGTTTTCAAGAGGTGGCAGGTGATGCGCCGCACAGGCCAGCGTTAACCTCTATTTCTCACCTCTTTGGGGAGCAAGGAAATGAAGTCTCTTTGAAACTGGGGCTCTATCACTTGCATCATGTGTTTTACTTGCGTTGGTTCACAGCTATCAATGAGTTCATCTAAAGCAAGTAATTTCTCTGGTCCACTCCAGCTCTGCAAGAAAAAAACAAAAGACAGAAACATTAAGCTTAGTTGGATACCCTAGTCTGGTTTATATTAGTAGTGCTGTTGCAGGGCCAAAAAGGCAAGTTAAGTTTCCTTGTCGACCTATGCACAAACATATGTAAGGAAGGAAGATAAATGCCCGTGTTAATCACGCAAGCAAGCAGCTAATCAACACAAAATATTCAAAATTACTACATTGATTCATAAGCTAAGAAAGGATTTGTTCTACACACACAAGCAGATTAGCAATTAAATAGATAATAATATTTAATAATAATAATTAAAATAATTAAGCTTCTTTTGAAGTTGATGAAATCTACACACACATTACTGACAACGAAGGGGTTGCAGCAGAACCTGCTCCCTCTCCGTCTTTCTCCATCACGCATTCAAGTGAGACGGTAACTTTTAACCTTTAGATTTCATTTGGTAAACCAAAAACTTGAAATGAAATGGGAGGAAAAGAAAGAAACGTTCTCAAAAAGTACTTGCTGCCTGCTTCTCACCACGGCACATCCCTACGTGACAGCGCTGTCCTTTCATAATCCCAGCTATAAACCAACGTGTGTTTTTTAAGTATCAAATTACACTCCAACAAACAGGGAATTTGGGTAATTATCTTATTTCATATTTTTACTAATGGGCACCATAAAATGTGAAGATTTTAATAAGGCACTCATCTGAGAGCACAGCAGATTAGCAGCATCCTTTGTAGAAAACAGTAACTGAACATACTGCATGTCTGAAAAGCACGTCTTAAACTCATCTGTGCTCGTCGAGGAGTTTTGACTTGCTGCATTAAAACAATTTAAAGGAAAAGTAATTTCTTCAGGAGAAAAACAACAGCCACCACAAGCTGATGTAGCAACAGAATTAGAGCATGAATCAAGCCTTAGAGAGGAGAGAAAATGAGACATCACCGTTTTTGAGAGCAGACTCACATTCATATTCTTGAATGTCTCCTGGAGTGACATTTACAAGTAAACTAGCACACAGCAATGATACTGCGGTGTGCTGCCTTTGGTCGGGACAGAGTTGATTTCCCTCACAGTAGCTGTATGAGGCTGGTTTGGATTTGTGCTGAGAAGGGTATGGGTAATGTTGGTGTTTTCAGTTGTTGCTAAGGGATATTTGTCTCAGTTGGAGGACTTTTTAAGTTTCTCGTGCTGCGCCCGTGTTCTTGGGACCTGGCTGGGCATCCGTCGGTGGGTTCTGAGCAACTGTATCATTTGTTTCATTTTCATTACATATTACTATTAGTAGTATTGTTCATATTATCAGCATCACTATTTCATTCATTTATATACAATTATTAAGTTGTTCTTATCTCAACCCATGAGTAATTCCTTGTCTTTTCCTCCAATTCTCCTCCTCCACTGGTGGATGGGGGAAGTGAGCAAGCGGCTGAGTGGTGCTTAATTGCTGGCTGGGGTTAAACCATGACAGTCCTTTTTGGCACCCAGCACGGGGCACGTAGGGTTGAGATAACAACAGCTCTGACTACTACGTGTTAAAACGGAATTGTTATAAGCATCCATAGTGATTTATTTGGTGGTGGCTGGTCAGGATGTTGAGTTCTTCGCTCTCAGAGTGGTTGTTAGAACTGTGGGATCTACTGCCCTGCCTGTCCCTTGCTATGCTGTTTATTAGCGCTGGAGACGGGTTGAAGGGTCTTGCTTGGCTGGGCGGTGTAAAAGTGGGGGTGGGAACAATTAGGTATTGTCTGCACCCCGACACCAGGGGTGCCATCTCCTGGAGACTATTAACAATTACACCTTTCACCTTTTCTCCTCAAAAAAATTGTCCCAATTTTTTCCCTTTTCTGCCAGGCCAGCGGCAACAGCGTATGAGTATTTTGGAAATTTGTCATGCTCTTGGAGTGTCCTATTGCTCCTGAATGTTCTCCAGATCTTGCTCAAGGTTAAACAACTACCTGGAAATGCTGCCCCACCTGCTACGGGTGCTTGGCCTGAATGCAGCACCGGGCAGCTACCCACACACCCCACAATGGGCGATGTGGCGACCCAAACCCCTGTGATGGGCAAGGCAGTGACCCTAACCCCCATGGCTAGAAATGCGGCTACTCCACCCCTGCCATGGGCACTGCAGCTACTCTGATGCTGATGACATGGCATTTGGCTACTCAACCCCCAACAACAGGCACTGCAGCTGCTCAGATCCTGGTAACCAGGGAACCGGCTGAATCCCCCAGTGTCAGCGTGAGTCACCCCAGTACAAAGAAATGGACACACAAATCACCCGACTGGTGAAGGAGGACATAGCAGTGCTGTCACAAGAGCCAGAGCCAGAGGAAGAGGCAGAACAAGAGGTAACCGCTTGATCTTTATCCCTGGCTGAGCAACAGGATATGCAAAAAGATTTTGGCCATCATCTTGGTGAGTACATTATCACCTGGCTGCTCCGATGCTTGGATAATGGGACCAGTAGCATGGAATCAGAGGGCAGAGAAGTTGGGGTCACTTTCTGGAAAAGGGGGTATTGACAAAACAAGTGGAAAAGGGACACAAAATCTGGAGACAACTCCTGACGAGCACGAAGGAAAAGCATTCCTTCAAGGAAGGTGTTCTCTATCACCCAGGCAAGTGGATTGCCATAGAGAAAGGTGTTCAGTGCCTGAGGGAATTAGCTGTGCTGGAAATGGTTTATCATGAGCCGAACAATGCACTGTTACCCACAGACGCAGATGAAGTTCAATGCACACAACCTACATGGTAGAAAGTGCCACAGAGTGCACCACCCTCGTATGCCAACCACCCTCGTATGCCAACATGGTGGCAGTAATGGCCTGGAAAAACGAAGAGGCACCAACAGTGGAGGAGGTGGTTCCCCACCTCCGGGAATATGAGGAAAGTATCTCTTCCCTCATACAGGCCTGCATCTTGGCTGTGGAGAAACTGTCCCAGGAGGTCAAGCAATTCAAAGAGGAGATGGGCCACTCCCCACCTGTACAAGCCAGTATCTCAGCTGTGAGCAGTAAGTGTTCCTCTGCTCAAAGGAATGAATACACAAGGTATCCACCATGGATTACCCTGTGGTTTTACCTTTGTGACCACACAGAGGATAGGATGAGGTGGGATGGCAGATCTACTTCAATCCTAGAGGAACGCGTACATGAATTGAAAGGGAACACAATCACAAGTGGGGATTCTTCCAGGAAAACTGCAGCTCCGGTCTCCAGTTTGCAGTTCCCCAGACAGGATGGAAGACCTTATCTTATGCAAAGAAGCAATAGTCTTTTCTTACAAGACATGACATGAGTGAAGCAGGTCAGTATTAGAGGGGCCCTGCCTCCAGCCAGGTGGAGGAGAAGGACAACTGTGTTTACTGGACTGTGTGGATTCGATGGCCTGGCACATCAGAGCCACAGCAGTATAAAGCTCTAGTGGACACGGGTGCATAGTGTCCCCTCATGCCATCAAGCTATAAAGGGGTGCAGCCCATCAGTATTTCTGGTGTGACTGGGGGCTCTCAGCAATTGACTGTGTTGGAGGCTGAGATAAGCCTGACTGGGAAGGAGTGGCAAATACACCCCACCGTGACCAGCTCAGATGCTCCGTGCATCCTTG
>NW_010237876.1:0-3634 GCF_000690775.1 Eurypyga helias
TATAATGGAGAGAGGTTTTGCAACTAGGGAGGTTTTGCAACTGTCTGTTCTCGTCAAATGCAGCTACAGCAAAGGTTCAGGATGGACAAGTGCCAGGTCCTGCACTTGGGTCACAACAACCACATGCAACGCTAGAGGCTGGGGGACAAGTGGCTGGAAAGCTGCCTGGGGGAAAAGGACATAGTGATGTTGGCCTACAGCCGGCTGATAATGAGCCAGCCGTGTGCCCAGGTGGCCAAGAAGGCCAGTGGCATCTTGGCCTGCATCAGGAACAGTGTGGCAATCAGGACTTGGGAAGGGATTGTCCCCTGTACTCGGCACTGATGAGGCTGTACTTTGAATCCTGTGTTCAGTTTTGGAAGCCTCATTATAAGAAAGACATTGGAGCATGCCCAGAGAAGGGCAGTGGAGCTGGTGATGGGTCTGGAGCACAAGTCCTGTGAGGAGCGGCTGGGGGAAACGGGTTATTTAGCCTGGAGAAAAGGTGACTGAGGGGAGACCTGATCGCTCTCTACAGCTGCCTGAAAGGAGTTTGTAGCGAGATGGGTGTTGGTCGTTTCTCCCAAGTGACAAGTGATAGGACAAGAGGAAATGGCCTCAAGTTTCACCAAGGAAGGTTCAGAGTTGATATTAGGAAAAATTTCTTCACTGGAACAGTTATCAGCCATTGAAATGGGCTGCCCAGGAGGTGTCACCATCCCTGGAGGTATTTGAGAGTGTGGACTAGGTGCTGAAGGACATGGTTTAGTGGTGGTATTGGCAGTGTTAGGTTAATGGTTGGACTTGATCTTAAAGGTCTGTTCCAGCCTTTTATAGACATGAAATACATGTCAGTAAGCACCTTCTACTATTTTAACTATCTTTGGACTGTCATTATGATATTTGGCAAGGTTTATTAGTGCTGCTCTTACCCTGTGCTTGGGAGGGAAGTGGTGTGTGCATCCCCCAAATGTTTATATTATTCCCTGGACTGTGTAGTGATCTGTCAGTCAAACGTATTTGAAGTTTAGATGTTTTTATAGCTTGTATACTTTATACTGGGCTTTTATATGTAGAACCTTCGTGAAGAATAGAAGTTTATGAACTCTTCAGGTGCAAGTTTGGTTCAGGTGTTCGATTTTTCAAGTTCTTAGTATTGATACATAAAGTCTGCTGATCTGAAAAGCTTGTGCAATGGTGTCTTAATCTTTAAAGTATGTAAAAAGTACGTAAATAAGGGTTTCAAGTAATTCTTTCTAGGGGGTTACTTTGTTTTCTTCTATTGTACCTTTTTTTTGATCAGTAAATTTTTAAAAATATAGTTATCCTTTTCTCTCCTTAAGTTACAGCTGCTTGATCAAGTCTATGCTGCAATCATGGGTTTATACATTAAAGCTTGAAACTACATTTGTCTGTTGTCATCTGTTCCCAAAACAGCTGTGTGTTTCAGGATTTATATATTATTTTCCTGTTTGCCTTAGGAAATACATGTGTCAGGGACCTTTGCACATTTTTATCCTTCTGCAAGTCCTAGGATTTGGAAGAATTTATAAAATAAAAAAATACTAATACTGAGGATGTCATAATTATCTTCCCTGTAAGTAATGAGTGACTTCTTTAGATAAAGTTGTCATTGAGGGAGGTATCTCTTCAGAACATTAAGATTACTTCAATGAAACAAGATGCAGAGAATATGAAATGGCATTACCTGTAATGGTAGAGGGGTGGCTGATGACAGCAACTTCCCAGTCTGGTTACCAGTAATACATTGGGGCTGCAAAAGTATCTATCTTGATGAGGATCAGTAGCTTCTTATTTTTGTGGGCGTTCTTCAGAATTTTTCTTCAGCATCACATTTGCATCAAATCATTCAATTCAGTTGGCATTTTAATGTGTCAGATTCTCCATAATTCTAGCCAAACTGCTTCAGTCACATTCAGTGCAGCAAGGCTATCTCATCAGAGCATTTCATAGTAGAGGACACTCAGAAAACAAATGTGAAATTGTTTATCAATTCACTTGTTCTGCATTGTTAAGATGAGTCATTCCTACAGAAGCCATGAACCTGAAATTTATACTTATGGAATTTATAACCTGAGAATATTTGTGTTCAGGTATTAAAATAAGGTGGCAGAACACCACAGCAGTGGCAGAAGACCACAGCAGGAGACAAACATTTAAAGGCTGTGTTGCAGGATCAGTTTTGACTTGTCACAATTACTGTCAAGTGAGCATCTGTGCAGTCAGTTTTCTGAAGTAAATGTCTGTCCATAGAACTGTGATGTAAATTGTGGACTATTTGAGTAAGAAACCTTAATATGCAAAATAATGGGGTTTTTACTGTTACACACATTTTTTTTCTCACTTTTGTTATTGCTGCCCAATATTTTACAAGTCTTTGATCTGTAGGTAGGTAATCTGTGATAGTAGGAGGCCTGTGGTTTGGGTGCACAACTTCATCTATTCAAAGCAAATTTTATCTTGCCCTAATGTGAGAAAGTGAAAACCAAAGAAGCCTGTACATGAAAAGCAGTTAGAGGTATAGGGAGTTTAAGGATTTGCAGTCACTTTTCTCAGGATTGGACATAGTTATTCTTCATATAATTAAACTGCATGTAGCACAAGTTTTTTGCTAATAAATTAATGGAGCAAAGTTGCATGCAATTGATTGCTAATTTGGGTCTAAATCAAGAATTTTCCTTATATATGGTATTATTACTTGAGAAGCTGTAGATAATCTACATGCATATCAGATACGATTGTTCTTTTTAGCTTAATAATTCTATAGTCTAAAGTTCTCATAGGTATTTATTGCAAAACTTTCTTCTAAAAACATGATGAGAAAAAAAAGACACTTCTCATAATACCGTTTCAGCATTATGGTGTATTTGGTAAAGACTGCTTGTTTTTCAGCATATGTTAAAGGAGAACTTTCACTATTGAACTTTTTTTGAGGTACCTGAAATAATTTCATATAGTAACATCTAAATCAATAATTTGAGAATGGTGAAAGTTAATATTTGTCTTTTTGTAGAATGTCTTTCTGTTTTGGGGAAGGAATAGGTTTTATTTGCTGTTTCTGTATTTTAGTATAATTTTGATGTCCTCTAGATTTTTCATTTAGTCTACTCTCAGTTGTTTTTCCTTTGTTCCCTATTTATGTGGCCATTGAAATTACAGATTGAGTAATCTAGACTAAAGTAATTTTCTTATATAAACAAATTTTAGGAATTTGTAAAATTGAATTGTATGTTTTTCGTTTGTCTTATTAATTTTGTTATTTTCTTGGACATGATTTTTTTTAAATAAATTTTTGCTTTAAAATGTTTGTCATCTATACTATATCCAAGGCTAGATTCAGGTTTTGCTTTGCCTTAAAATTAATGAAGCTGGCTTCTCCTTTAGAACAGTTGAGACTGTTATTATTGCTTTTACTTTGTGATTCCTTTACATTCTCATCTCAGTGAAATGAAACTTCTGTATCTGATTCGCTTCAGGCCATTTAAAATGGCAAAAAGATGATACCATATTAAGACAGGAATTCAGTACCACTGAATGTTTCAGGTAGCACTTCATTACTTTGTAACAACCTCATTCTTCTTTGGAATTTTTTTTTTCTAAATATTTACCCTTGAATGGATTTTTTAATACTTGC
>NW_010237876.1:3665-36452 GCF_000690775.1 Eurypyga helias
CTTTCCCTTAAAGTGTCTGTTCTTTATGTATTTTTTTAAAAAAAGTCTTGTTATTTGAACAAATGTTCTTAGGATATTGTTGTCTTGTGGAGATGATAAAAACACAATTTAAAAACTTTGCCTTCCTGTCTTGAATAAGGTTACAGCTAAATTTTTATGCCTATCTCTGACTTTTATCTTGAGGAAGATCTAATAACAGCTTTGAGAAGAAAGGCTGGGGAAAGGATATGTAAGAAAAAAATGCTTTTATTCAAGAATATCTAAAGGATTTTAGCAGAGATTACTATGGGTCTGCTCCCTGTCTCATATTACTGGTTGTAACAATGCAAAGGTCAAGCGTAAATTAATTTGCAGTTCTTTGATAAATTGTCTGAACTGATTTTTTTTTTATTTTCAGTCGTGTGTGTGTCCCCAGGCCTGAATTGTCAGTTAAACTAAATACAGTAATGCTATTGTATTGCACATGTACTTACTGTTAAGGAACAGGAGCAATAAATCCCTCAAATTCTGACTTTGAGACCTGATGTGATGCTATATTAGGGAAATACGCAGTAAGGTGTAAGATGACATTGGAATATGGTACAGTAACTGACTTTTACCATTGCACATAAACAGAGTAATTATTCTAAATCATAGCATTACTTTCAGATGAGTAACCACTAAAATCACTGTACTGTGGTTTCCTGAAAATGCCACAATCCTTCAACTGCCAAATTAAGCCCAGGGAGAACAACCATCAGTAGTGCCTGCAGAGTTATGTAGAGGGATGAGCCCTGAACCAAGTGAAAAGATGTTCTGGAAGAACAGTAACCTTTCCCATGATGTGCACATTTTCCATTACATTTCTGACACAAAATGCTGTGAAATGATTTAATGGTGACATTTTGTTTTGCTGACTTTCCCTTTTCTTATTAAAAAGAAACAAAAGTTAGGTTAGGAAAGTAGAGGAAGGGTGGCCACCCATTTGATTTCTATTACAGAAATAGCTATTACTTTTTAGAGGCAAAACCAAAGCCACTAGGTATACATTGTTTCTGACATTAGATTTTCCTGGTTTTGGGTGAAGGGAAATTTACCTATCTTCAGCATCAATATTGGAACATCTTGTTCTGTAAGGTTAATTTATGTTGTTGCTTTGCAGTAATTGCATACCAAGTATGATAATTCAGTAAAGCATCCTTTCTAATTAGCAGCCACAGAGACTTTTATGTATATCAGCTATACAGCACAGCACACGTAGTACACTTATTTCTGCTTGTCATTTTTGACGTATATTACTAGAAACGATTGTAGAAGGGAGAAGAGCATGAGCAGACATAGTACACTGAAAGGTCAACACTTGTCACTTGGAAAAGGATAAATTTTTATGGAGTGAGAAAACAGCTGCTACCCTTTGATGTTGTGCAGGAGCTTGTCTGCATCTGAAATAATACATGTAAAAATGCTTAGACAGAAAAATTTCTTGTCTAAAGTGTGGTTCATGCATCCTTTGGCAGCTTTCGATTTCCTGTTTTAGACCTGATTGCTTGTTTCTAGTATAGTATACAAGTTTATCTTTGAAAAACACAGCTTTTGCTTTTGTTTTCTTAAGGATGTATGAAGTTTTCTTGGCACCTCATTTATTTTATCTTTCTCCCACCCAGTTTTAATTTTTTGAATGATGGTTGCTGTCATTGTAAGTCATTCTGTTTCCCCGAGGGGCATCTGAATATGAATAAAATATTTTAGTTTGAAGTTGCTGGAAATAAACATGGAGTTTCAGTTGTATGGTAACTTACTTGAGAGAAATACATGTGTTTGCTGTCACATTAATTTTTCGTTGGCCAAGAAGGTATGCTGGCTTTGGCAAATTGAAAACAATCTTAAATTCTGGGCAGAGAACCTCAGTCATTCAATTAAATCCTAAAGCTAAAATCACATATATAATTTTAATATTTGTACCTGAAAGGGAAACAGACAACTAACTCCCTAGTTTTCAGGAAAACTAATGTGTATATTTGGGTCTTAGGGGTAGGATATGTCTTGCAAAGACTGTGTGGCATCTGATAGCACCTTCTGGACTTTATGAAAGCTTCAGCATCCCACATATGCTAAAACTGTTTTGATGAGTTGTTTGTGGTTTTGAGAGGAGGCTGAAATGTAAGTGATAAACAAAGGTGTAATCAGTACCAATACTTAAGTTGAACTATCACTCAGTTTTACCTTGAGTAGATATAAGTAAATAGAAATATAATTCAGGATAGCAGTGGACTGATAGCTAACATAGTAAATTCTAAAAAATAATGTTCTAATAAAGGCTAAAATAATTGCAAAAATCCTTATGGCAGTAACCTAAACAATACAATTTATTGACATTTATTTGATCGTAATATGTAAACAGTAATTTCAGAGCTGTTTCTTAGAAAAGGCTATTAAAAATGAAATAGATGTGATTAAATTGTTTTGGCAGCCTTTAGCTGTTTGCTGACAATTTCATACAGCAATAAGAGCTAGCAGTAGCAGCACCAAAATTGCATAGCAGAAACTTGATTATAATTTGGTAAGAAAATATTGTATGAATAAAAGTGTGCACTTCAATGTGAACTGCTGCCAAGGTTTATCCTTGGGTTTAAAAATCTCATAAATTTGAAGCACTTTCTAACGTGTTTGTGTTACTAAAAGTCATAGAGAAATTATGTCTGGTGCTGATGTTGCTACCTAGGGAAATAGAGGAGAGGAGTTAAATCTTCTATTCTGTAAGGCCTGTATTAAGCCTATCTAGACCTCAGAATGGAAGCTTCTTTGGACCTTGTGATATGGACTGCTTATTTAATTATTCCTATCTCTGCTCTCAGCTATCCAGCTGAATAGAAGACAATGGGTGAGACTGCAGCCTGCAATTTTGTGTCTAATGGAAAGCATGGTGATGCTCTGAGTGGGAGCACATTCTGTGGTTTATGCATGGTGAAAGGCAATAAACCCCCTCTAATCTTTGAACTCTGTCTTTATGAAATTGAAATCGCAAATTTGACTGTCATTTACTTTGTAGGTCCATTTTTGAGGTAATGGAGTCTATATACATTTCTGAATTGGCTGTCCATTAACTTGTGTATAGAAAATCAGAGTACATGATGAGACATGTGGAAGAATTTTCTGAAAGAGAAGTGTGTTTTATTATGATTATTGCACTGGACATTAATTAGGTGCAACAGAGTATGTAGCTGATTTGATCAGCAAGAATCTGTGCAAGTCCAGAGCAATTCTTACTTGAGAACATGAACTGGTTTTGAGACATTTAGGATATTTAAATTATATTTCTATTTAAATTAATTTTTTTTAAGTATTTTGATAAAAAGGTGGAAATGGTGCTTGAGGGAGCTTCTGGGAAACAGGAAAGAAAAGGAGACAAAAGAAGGGGTAAATAGGCATAGCAGAGTGTAAATGAGTAATGAATAGAGGAGAAATCAGCTTTTAAATTCTCTAAACCACAAAGTAGTGAACAAAGATGTGAAATTTTACATGGAGGCAAGAAGGAAGCCAGTCTAGAAAATGCTGGGGACATAACTACCTGACAGTGTATATTTTGCATTACTATTTGATGACACAGAAATTGAGAAAAGGAAAGATGAAGTTATTTGAGGATGGTACAAAATGTGACAAAAAAATCAGCATTGAAAAGGAATAGTTGATTTTTGAAGATGTTCAGAAATAATAACAATTGGGATTCAGTAGCAGCATGAAAAATTGTGGCAGGGATAACCTTATTTATAAAGCTGTTTGCTTCAGTATTGAAGACCATTTTGTAATAAATGACAGGAAAAGAGGAACTTTTAGATTTTTCTGGCTTGATGAGGACTGTTTGTAACTGCCACATGTATGAGTCTGTGGAGCGATGGTAAGAAAAGCACTTGAGGAAAAAATACTTCCTGTCTTTTTTTGAAAGCAAATGTGATACCTGTTAAGACTTTAGGTTTGCTTGAGTAAAATCAATAGTGCTCATTTTAGTAGTCCAGTTGTATGATGTGAATCAATCCAGTATTATTTAATTGAAGTTTTTCTACATTTTGAAGAGATTGTGCAAGCACTGATATGTAAAAAGTGGGAAAGCAGCAGTTTAATATCGTAAAATGCAGAGCAGATGAAAAGAAAAATAAAATAGTGTTACTTTGTAACCAGTCTTAGTAAAAATTGTTAAAATTTACATAAAAACAGCCTGTCGTCTGCTGGTACCTACTGACAGTTCTTTTAATAACACTTGCTGTGAAAGAGAGATAAGAAAACCAGCAGGCTTTTAAAACTCCAATGGTAATCTTAGTTTTTCACTTTAAAGAACAATAAGTAAACCACAGGACTTCAATTTTCTTTAATTCTGAAAGGCTTGTCTAAACCTTGTGCTTTTATTCAAAGGAGAATCACAGAATAGTTAAGATTGGAGGAGACCAGAGCTGTTGTAATCCCCATCCCCCTTTCTCAAGACAAGGTCAGGTACAGCATGTTACTCAGGGCAATGTCTAGTTGGGTTTTGAATATCTCCAAGGATGGAGTCTCTGCAACCTCTCTAGGCGGCTTGTTCTGTTGTTTGTCCCTCCTCAGAAAAAGGTTTTGTAAAAAAATACTGTTCTTATGTTTAAACAAAATGTTCTGTGTTTCAGTTTGTGCCAGCTGCCTCTGGCACTTTTACTGGTCACCGCTAAGAAGTTTGGCCCTTTTTTCACCCTGCATCAGGTGTTTACACACACTGAGAAGATTCCCACTATGCATTCTCTTCTCCAGGCTAAACAATCTCAGCCCTCTCAGCATCTCCTTTTATAACAGATAGACCAGTCCCTTAATCATCTTAATGGTCACTTTGCTGCACTTGCTCCAGTAATTCACTTCTCTTTTTTGTACTGGAGAGCCCAGAACTGGACACAATGCTCCAGATGTGTTTTCACCAAGCTAAGTGAAGGGAAGAAAGCATTTATGTTATCCATAAAGGTAAACAATTTCAAAAAAATATATATCCTGTTGTGTATAACAGGCAAAACTTTGTTATAAAAACATATTCCTGTGGTCAGTATACTGAGCCATTAAGAACAGTACTTAAGGATGAGAGAGTACTTCATGCTCATTTCAGGCTTATTAAATCCATGTCTTAGGAAGACCATGTTATCGTTGCAGTTTAAAGCTTTACTCATTGAGCAACATACTGGAGAACCAAGAACCACCAGTGCTAATGCTTTTAGTTTTCCACTGAAAGTTTTATCGCTTAGTTGAGGGCTACACCCTTCCCCATCAATCACCTCTGTGTAAGCTAAGACATCCACAGGCCCAACCCCTTCCTCAGATTTCTGTGAAGATCGGTGTCTTTTCCAAATGCGTTTCCAAATTCATTGCATTAGAGTGTCAGCCCGCCTAACAATAGCTTTCAGTTGGCATCTGTCAAATTATGTTAAAAGAGCTGAGAGACACGTAAAATTGCCCAAAACTTAACTATGAATGGCTCTTTGCTAATTCCTTTCAATTCCAGAAAATAAAATAATGTCATAGCTGAAACTCCACATTTTTGTCTTAACTACGAAGTGCTAGGAGGGATGGTGTAGTGGTGTTACGCTAGAGGGATAATGTGCCTTTCCTGAAGGACAGAGAACATGGAAGACAGGAGGGGACTGTCAGCCTCTGTGTTAACCTTTGAGTCCCCTCTGGTTGGTAGTGGATACCCCACACAGTGGGTTAGTGGGTGCAGTTTTTACAGATTCTAAGAGTAAAGAATCCCCCCCTTTATTCCAAATATAAGTGGGAATGTGATCAAGCTTTCTGTGGAGTGACAGAAGAGTACTAACAGTATAGTGAGGTTTTCTCTGATACGGATCCTAGTTCCTAGAAGGCTTGATCCAAAGAGTTTGTGCGAGTTAAGCATTAATTTCTTTTTCACTTTATAGATATTAGCTAATATCTGTGTATAGTCTGTTGATAAGTGAATCTGTGTGCACACGTGTATGCATATGTGGAGTGGTCAACATAAGTGATAACATAGTGTTAGGCATGTCCTGTTTTTTTCCTGTTTGCTGTCATTTGCTCTGGTGTCTTCTCTGACAGAAAATGACATCTTAAAAAAAATTAGCCTGTGCTGGCCCATTTGATTACTGAATATTTATAACAGTATATTCCTATATAATACATGTGCAAATATAATTTGTGGGAAATGAAATGTAGATGAGTTTTATGGTATATAAGGAGCTGGAGAGAGGGGAGTTTGGACTAGGAACCCTCTGTGGAAAGGTTTGCTATGGTCAAGTCAGTGAAGCTGAGATGGGAAGTGGGTGAATGGAAAATGAAATATTAATAAATTTTCAGCTACTTTATCAGTATAGGTTGCAGAGGATATTTATTATGATCATGAAAGTTCTTTTTCATACTGATGCATTATTTTGAAAATACTGAAGATACATGGATAGAACTTTGTCATGCGCAATCCTCCTTCAAAGTGTTTTGGTTTTTTTCCCTTTCCTTCCTTGTGTTACATTCAAGCATCAGCATGTGCAATGTCACATGAGATAAACTGTCCTTTAAAAGAGCTTCTGTTGAAATTGCTTACAAGATGAGAAGCATAGAACACAAGCTAGACAACGTTGTCTCTAAGGTGTTATTTTATGTTCGTATACATCACTGAGATATACAAAAATGTCTAATACGAGTACGACAAATAGATGAAGACTGATTACTGATTTTTTCTTTACTGAATAATCAAAATATTAGTAAAGCTCCTAACTGAACAAAAAATAGTTATTTTTTTAAAGAATGAACAGCAAGCATAAATGAAACAGTGCTAAATCATGATTAGCATTGCTTCTGTAATTTCAGTTACAATGTATGCAGTTTGCATACTTAGAAATACTTTATTCTAAATGCAGAAAAATGTTGGGTATATTTTGATTAGTTATCCTTCATAAACAAGTTTTTTCGTTCAGAATTCTGTATTTTAAGTGTTCATATAATTTTCTCTGCGACATGGTATCTCATCTAACTTGACTAATTATTAAAAAAATAGTCAAGGCCTTATTTGGAATATTTTCATTTTCATCTGTTCTTCAAGAATAAGTGGAAAAGGAGAGATTTCAGAAATCAGTTAATCACAGTCACAGATTCAAGTATGTTGCAACTTCCTTGAAATCAAATTATTTAATTTCTTTGTAACTATCATTTCTATCTTTTGTATGTCCATCATTCCAGTAGGTCACTACATTAACATTCTGTGTTAATTTATTTTTAAGAGGAAAAAACCAGTGAATAGGAATGGGGGTGGGGGTTTGGGGGGTGGTGGTGTAAGGGCATTTCAGAGTCACCATGACCATTAAAAAGGCAAAAGGCCACATCTACTCTCTGTAGTTCTGAAGTTATGCAGAATGACATACATATCATCTTTTATTTTACATTTTTCTCCTCAAATTCATGTTCTGAAGACAGAAATGTGTACAGGTGCATTATTTGAAATGCATGCAAGCCTGTTACTAATTGCTTTTAAATGCAGTTTCATTTCTGCCTAGACTAAATGCTGAGTTGATGTGTTGCAAAGAGAACTTTACTTTGGAACAGATCTGGCTGAAAGTGCGCAGTAACAGCAGTAACAAAAGTTTAGGAAACTGATAAAATTGAAAAATAATTTGATTCTCTCTCCACCCAGCATGCCACAGGGCGAGGCATCAGTTCAACCTACTGCTTTGTTTCATACAGATTTTACTGCCAAGATGCAATATAATGAGATTATGTATTACAAAGAAAATACTATTTTCCTATCTAAAAACGTCACTGCATCTTTTGATTCAGTTGAAACAAACCACACTTCATGCTTTGTCTACACTCTGTTGTTGATGTACCTGCTGAAAGTAATATTCAAGAATACACTTACGTGGTAATGACATTGTGGAAAAAATATGCAAAAACCCTCTTACTTGGATTCCATCTTTGTCACAATGAAATAATTTTGCTGAGGGACCTGTTATATATTATTTGAGAAAAATATTAAGTAAACATGATACAATGTACATCATTGTATTACTTCACTGAGATTTTTTTTTTAACTTCTCTTGGAGATGATTTATATAATAGCACAGAGCTCTACAAATAGAGTATGTTCTTAATATGCTTTTATCAAGCTTCTGGAATTGTCTTAAATGCTATTAATTAACAGGTTGTGTATAATAAAACTAGTCTTTGTCATTGCTTTTAAGATTTATATATGATATCTGAATTTTATTTGCATGCATGTTTTCGGCCGTGACATAGAACAACCATGTTATAAAAACTGTTCCAAATACTTTGTCTAAATAGTTATTTTCAGAAGTGCTGTGAGATGCTTTTTATATATAGCTTGATTTTGATGTAAATGTACCCATTGTTTATGCATAATGGTTAACTTCTGGCTTAATTAGAAAAAAAAAATACTGAATAGTGTATCTTCAGAACTAGTTTGAAAGAAAACATAATTCCTGTTTTCGTGTATTTCAGGTTTATTCTATTCTTAGTCCTTTTTCACTTGGAGACCTGTCTTTGTTTTTTTTTAGAAATTTTTGAACATTAAGATTGAATATGAATTATGACATTATAATGGAATATATTAAATGGTTGCCTTGTAAGTTAAGCAAGTATATTTCGAAACATCTCTCCAGCCTTTCTATGTCTATCAGTTAGTCCGAAAAACTTTCTGGCCTTAAAAAAAATTGTCCAGTGTTAAGATGTGTATTTTAAAATACAGGGACTTGTATATATTGTGCAAGTGAATGTATTACATTTTCCATACTTTTCTGACTTACTTTGTATTTTGTTTGTAAACACATTTGGGATCTTTTCACTTAAGCCATTTAATGTATAAAGTTTTTTTTATTGTGGAATTGTAAATATACATGTATAATACTAGTTTTCTGATTTTTTTTTTTGATGGCTACAAATATGCTTTAGGTGTGGTCACAGTTATAAAACTTACATGTATAACATTTCCTGTCTTTTACTTGGTGAATTGTTTATAGTATCTAGGTTTCAGTAGAATGTGAAATCACCTTTCAATCAAAAAAAAAAGGCCATTTATTGTGATAAATACCATTGAATTTTAGCATGGCATGAGGGAAACAATAATTTAATATTTGTCACAATGAGATTGATTATAAATCAGACTTGGACACCACTTAGCAATCTAATATTGGCATGTGGCTAGTCAGATGTGGTCTGTAAGAGGGCTGGGATGCAAATTTATCATTTCTGTTGACCCAGGCACTAAGCATCACAGGTTTTTCAACATAAGTGCTTCCCATCTTGATCATAAGAATCAGGAAAAATAGTGGCTGAAGTAGGGATTACTCTTTTGATACCAGACATGAAAGCTTCTAGAATACTGAGAACCAAATTACCATAACTTCCTGCTTGACTGTTCCCACTCAGCTGAGTCCACAGTAGCCCTGAGCTCACTCATAATGACAAAGCATCTGCTAATGTCCATTCTGACCCTCCCAAGCTGCAGGTTGTGGCTGTGAGCCCATGTGATGTATTGTGTCGCAAATGAGGAGGTTGGGCTCTCTGTGTACATGCCCTTCAGGTGGTTGTGTGGTGCAGCTTAATTCTCCCCACCTCTCCCCTCAGCATCGTCTTTCCCAGTATAACTAGGGCCAGGTCCTTTGGCCTCTCCTTGTAGGGTCTATGCTGCAGGCCGCTTGCCATCTTTGTGGCTGTTAAGTGGACTCTGTTTTCTGATCTCTCTTGAATTGGGTGGCCTGAAATTGTTTATGGCATATTAAGCACAGTCTCATTAGCTCTGAGAGGAATAATTACCTTCTTTGATTTGCTGATCCTGCTTTCATTTAGTCGTACAGAGTTTCACATTCATTTTAACCCTAAGGTCCTTTTAGCAGGACCAGTTGCTTCTCAGTCTGCACTGATGCATGAAGTTATCCCTCCTCTCTCAACAAAATTTCATTCTATTTCTTGGTGAACTTCATGATTGTCTGCTGGTCTAGTCCTCAAGTTTCTCAAGCATATTTTGGATTGCATCTTCAATGTGTCAGCCACCCTTCCTAACTTAGTGTCATTCTTAAAGTTGCAGAGAGTGAATTTTGTCCCATTATGATGATTTTTTATGAACTATATTAGCCCAAAAATCACCCCTTGTGGTGCTTTGTTATTGGACATCACTGAGATCTCAAGCTGTTGTCTGCTGCTCTTTGAGCCCAGCAGTCCAGCTGGCTTTCAACCCATTTATCCAGCCTTGTACTTAATTTAGGAAAGAAAATGCTGTAAGAGACTGCATGAAAAGCCTTATGTTGAATACACTTTGATATGTTACCACCACTGCTCTTCCCTCATTCATGTAGCCAATCATTTCATCATAGAAGGCAGTAAGTAAGGCTGGTCAAATATAACCAACCCCTCTACCCTTGATAAATCTTGCTGAGCGCTCAGGGTTATTTTCTTCCCTTCACATGTTTGAAAATGAGTACCACAAGGACATGCTCCTTGATCTTGCCCAGGGCAGAGGTGAGTCATACCATCCTCTGATTTCCTAGGTCCAGCTAAGTACTTTTTTTTTTTTTTTTTTTAAAGAGCATGTCTTAGCTCACTAAGATGGAGATGTCAGCATTTTTCAGTTGTCAGAGGCCTGCCTTGGTTGTCATGTTGTCTTAGATGTTACACGGATGTAACAAGCATCCCTTTTATTTCTAATAAAAGATGTGATCTGAAAGATTAATGGTATGTTAGTATCTTTATATAGTATATAAGGAGTACACAGTTCTCGCAGTAGCAGAAAGTTACAGTGAGGGGCATTACTGATAATAAAAATAAATTGTGTAATATATAAAATGTGAACATTTTTATTGAGTTTGTGCTGTTGACTTACTTTACTTGTAGATTAAATGTTAATTACACACAGTTTATGCAAGAGAGAATTTTACTGGGAAGATACTCTGTAACTACTATCATGAGCAGAATCTAAAGCTGGTTTAGCCTACTTTGGGATCAGGAAATGCTTCTATGGGCATGTCTGGGGTACACGCTGCTTCAGAGCAGCCTGAATATTCCTGCCCATATAGATACTTAAAAATTTTAAGAGTTTTGGGGTGTAGAGATTAGACATTAAAAAACAAACAAACAAACAAACAAAAAAAACAACAACCACAAATTACAGCAGCACTTCTGTCATCTTCCGTGACACAAAAAAGTTAGGAAGGCACTGAAGGACTGGCAGTTGATTTTTAGCTCTATTTTCATTGCTAGTTAGGTTACCAGAGAAAAGCTCACAGTTCTGTCTTTCAGCCAGCTAATCACGTTTAGTCGGTCAAGCATGTTTTGTGTGCCCAGACAACCTAAGACTAAGGCTGGGTGAATAAATACCAACTCAGTTCTGCAGCAAAAATGTTTTCCTACTTTTTTGTTTCACTTCATTCCACCTTCATGACATAAAAACAAGGGGGAAATAAACCTCAGTCTGTGTAAGGAAATACTAAATTGCTTTCTTCTAAGGCAGGTTTTTTTACTTTTCAGATCGTATGTATACTTATGTAGGAGATCAGAAGTATTTTGAATGTGACACTTGAGTTGTTTAAGAAGTACAGACTTCTGTTTTAGAAGACCAGCTTTCACATAATTCAAATTTAAACCATTCTGTGCTTAAACTGTTGTCTGCTTCTGTAGATAAAATAGTGTTTTTCATTTCTGTGCTTATATTGCCTTTCCCTTTTTCTTTTGTTACTTTGACATTTTTGCATGTTAAAACCATCTTTTTGGGTGAAATAACATAATGTGTAACTTTGCTGTTAGGATAGATACACATTTAATAAGACTTCCCATCTATTCACTTTCCAAACCAAGACAGCATACAAACTGAGAAAAACTAAGCATGTGGTAAAGGCATTATGCTGGAGATGGTGCGTTATGCTGCTGAGCTCCACTGTTTCAGGTCAGTTTTAGTTGTATTTGATCTTACTATCACATGGCTACGTTTGGCTTATTTATACTTATACTCCATTGATAAATTTGCCCTGCATCGCAGTATGTTAAGGAAGATGACTCTTACTCATTTAAACAGGAGAATAAAAAGCAGTTTAGTACATTTTTTTTTTAAAACATAAAATGAATGTAAATGTTAAAAATATAAAAGTTGATCTGCCAGCTACATACTGCTGTCAACATCTATTACCACATACTTATTTAGCTATAGTTTCATTATCATACAATGATGATTACATTATTCACTAATACTCAGTCATTCAAGTATCTGCAAAAGAGATTTAGCAGTGCAGCAGCCTACATGAACAGGATCCATGGACCCTTAAGGCTTTGTTAACTCCCCATTTATGTCGCTTTGTTTTTTCTTTCAGATTTGTGCTGTTTCAAATTAACTTTAATTGTGAAGTTACACCTCTTTCCTGTTAAAACTGTTGTAAACCAAACTTGTATGGGAAGATAATGATTTCATACATATCATATCTGTCTTTATAAATGAAATGCATTGCATACAATGCAGTTTTCTTTTGAATGCATTTAAGTACTCAACTGAAAATAAGTACAATCTGCTGCAGTGTAGAATAGATGATATTGTGCAGTTGGGATTGAGAATTGGTTTTGTGCTGTCAGATGACACACAAGTCCTAACTCAGTAATTTGGTTAATAATAATAATAATGTTTTATAACTTTTTTAAATAAATACATAATGAATATTCTAGCAGTCTTGAGACTCCGTTGAATTCATGGATTGGCATTCAGTTGAGTATATTTTTTTTCTTACAGTGGATGCAGAGATTAAACTTGAAAATGCTCTCCTCCTGTGCTCATTCAAAATAATAGCAGGAGAAAGGAAGAGTTTTGCTTTAAGTGGAAAGGGATAGTCACTCTTTGCGCACTGAATCAGATAGAGACAGCTGCAGAGGGAAGATATGCATTGCAAAAACCAGATCAGTAGGATTCAGTCACATCCAAATGAAATTACATCTGTCAATAACCTTCCTTTCAAGTTACTGAAATCTTCCTGTCCCAAATTTCTCTTGACAGATTACTGAGTTTTGCCAGTGATTAAAGTAGGTCGAAATTGCTTCGATAACATCAAGGACCTTGTTGTGACAGGGTCTGTAAATGCAGTCTCTTAAAAGGGAAAGCTGGGTTTCATGTAGAGTATTGAGTGTATTGACTGATTTTTTTTTTTTTTAATGGGTTCTCAGAAGCTTATATTCACAATGACAGTGCAGAATGAAGGAAAATGACACTTCTATTACCAAATGAAACCATTTCACATATGTAGTACCAGTATTTTATTGAACCTTTTGTATAGGATATGTCATTTCTTCTGGGCTTTGAAATACTTTGAAAACATGTTCGTGTTTTGAAGTGGGCATGGTAGTACTTGGAGAACAGAGTTCTGTGAATCAATACCACAGTTAGTCGTATTTGTTTACCTCAGTCATCATGTTTATGCAGTGACCAGGTCCAAATGTCACTATTTATGCTCCAGTGTTTCAGTTATTAGGATAAAGCAAATCTTAACCTATTTCAGTAGTAGTACCTCAGATGCTGTAGTGTTTTGTCCTGCAGATAACTTTAACAGGCTAATCAGTGTGTATGTTAACAAATAGAAATCTGCAACCATTCGGGAAGCTTTTATTAATATTTATAATATGGAGAAGAACTGAAGTAGTTAACTGTGTCATAATTGTTTTGGAAGTTTTGGTTTTGGGGATGGTGGGGTTTTTTTGTCTTCATTGAAGAGCTCTGTAACTCATCCACTTAATGTAGTTGTGGGTACACATTGCTTCCTGGATCAGGAGGTGTGCCTTGAGAAGCTTGAATTTGAAAAATGCATATTACTTATCACCTTCAGATGGTTTTGTGTTTACTGCAGATACGGTTCCTTGCCTTCTAAACTTGGTCTCTGTCAGCACTTCCTCTGTAATTAAATAGCTCCATTTTCTCTCTCTTTCATTACCGTCTTACCTCATTAAAGTTTTTCCCAAATACCTCTTCAGGCTTAACAGACTTACTTGGTGGGTAGTCCTAATGTTTCAGAACTGGTAAGGTATGCTGAAGCAGATCTTTGAAGATAACTGAGCTTATGTTATTGTTGCAAATGTGTTTTACTTGTGCCCAGTTACCAGCCAAACACATTGTTCTCAAAACACGCATGTAAACTGACGAAAGCAAGTGAAAATGGCTAAAAATTAATAAGGATCAAAACTATTAAGCATTACGTTTCTCTGCAATTTGCACTTTTCACTATCTGTTACAGAAATCATAGAATGGTTAGGGTTGGAAGGGGCCTTAAAGATCATCTGGTTCCACCCCCCCTGCCATGGGCAGGGACACCTTGCACTAGACCAGGTTGCTCAAAGCCTCATCCAGCCTGGCCTTGAAGACATCCAGGGATGGGGCATCCACAGCTTCTCTGGGCAACTTGTTCCAGTGCCTCACTACCCTCTCCATGAAGAGCTTCTTCCTGATATCTAATCTAATCCACCCCGCTTCCAATTTAAACCCGTTACCCCTTGTCCTATCACTACAGGCCCTTGTAAAAAGTCCCCTCCCAGCTTCCTTGTAGGCCCCTTCAGATACTGGAAGGCTGCAATGAGGTCTCCCCAGAGCCTTCTCTTCTCCAGGCTGAACAAGCCCAATTCTCTCAGCCTTTCATCGTAGGAGAGGTGCTCCAGCCCTCTGAGCATCTTTGTGGCCCTCCTCTGGACTTGCTCCAACGGGTCAATATCCTTCTGATTTTGAGGGCTGGAATGAAGAGAGCCTTTGGCAATTCCAGTAGAAAGTATTGAAATTAATTGTGATGTTTCTTGTGCTGTAAATTCCTTTGAAAAGGGAATTTGTGCATATTCATAGGCACACACCCTCCCCCCAGTTACATAATCTTTACTTAACTGAGGAAGCAGTTTATAGCCATGTGTTGTTATTGAGGGGGGGGAGAGGGCAGGGCAGGCGGGGTGTTGGGGGAAGTTGATCTGTGTCTCTCTCTTTGTACTAAACTTGGAGGAAGGTGCTTTCGTGGTTCTTTTTGTCCTGTAATGAAGAAGAGCTGGGAGAGGACAACTCTCTTCCTGAAGGACTAAATAAGCAATTGAGAACCTCCCTGGTGAAAGCATTTATTGTGGCATTACCAGTGATGCTTTTTTCTCTGATGTTTATTCCATCTACTGGTGAGAAAGGAAAGCTGTTTAGTTTTGCTCACTGTCCTTATTTAAGATTTTTGTGTTCAGTAAAACGTTTTCCTAACTAAGTCTAAAAATCCAAGTTCAGATATCGCAGGCAGTGATATTCCTGCAGTCAGTAGAAATGAGAATGGATGTATAGTTCCCTCAATTCCCTGTAAAACCTCTATAGCTCATTTCATCATTTGAGGAGGTGCCAAGAGGTTGTTAAGCCTTTGTAGGAATGGGAGCAGCTCTGTGGATGAGAGAGGGTTGGGAAATGGAATGTACAGGTGGGAGAAAAGCAAAAGCTGAGAATAGAACAGGATATATGTCAGTATGGGAGGTCCCGGGAAAAATAGTAAGTAGCTCTCCAAAACCAGTAGTTAGTTAGCTGAGTTTGTGGGTTACAAGCTTAAAAAAAGCTATTCTATATATCAATTTGTATTCTTTTGTCTTTAACCAATCTGTTGCTGGTTAAAACTGTTTTAACAAAGTCAGTAGAGATTCCTTAACTAAATAGCACTTTGGAGATGGGAGGGTTCAAGATAACCCTAAATCATGTAAAATAGATGATGTCAAGTCAAATTTTAAAAATAGTAGAAATTGAAAATATTTCCAACCATATAGAAGTTCCCTTTAATGTATCAGCAAATATTTTAATATTATTTAAAATTTCTTGATATGTTGTTATCAATAAAAATGCAATACAAATAAATACTATGGGAATCACTAGTGCAGGTGTAAGCTACTTACATTTCCTACTTGATACCTTTGTTCTTACAGCCTTACCTAACGTACTACAAAAAGTAGAATCTTCTCTAGTTTCTAGTTTCCTTTGTGAGCCTTGTTTGTCTTTCATTACTTTGATTTGTGAGCTTATTGTTAAAATTTAAATTACTATTTTATTAGCTCAACTGTGAAGTGTTTCATATATAAAAGCATAAGTTTACATAAGCATAATTTTAATACAAAATAATTTTATATTTATAAGTACGTATATATGAGTAAATATACATACATATACATATAAACACACTTATTTTGACAAACAGAAATAAATTCTTGTGTTAAAAGTATGGATCAATATATTTGTGCTATTCATGTCCAAACCTTGCTAACCCTGTTGGTGCATAGCCCATCACACTCTGATCTGACTCCAATGGTACAGTTGCAGCGACTCATACTGTTGCTGAGAATATACAGGTAGTACAAAGATCTTGAGTTTATTTCAAGTTGTTCGCTGATGTTACCCTTTATGTTTCTGCACTTGAATGTGCACCCATGTCATCCTCACCCAGTCTGAGGTGATCAGAACAAAATCAGTTACACTCATTAGCAGCAAGGGCTTATATTAAGATGACTGTTAAAATTATTTGTTTTTACAGCTCTGCTTCAGTTTTCTTAAAAAGTTCAAAATTGGACTGTAATATTGCAGTTCAGTACACCTGATTTAAAATTCTAACCATGTCCAAATAAGAGATGCAATGAGAATTGAAATGGATTTACATACAATACTTCCTCGCTATCCCTCTAATTCTGACACTCAAAATTAAAATTAGGTTTCAAAGAACTGTTGTTGTAACATGCAATGACACTGGCTCCTGCATCAGATTTTTTTTTTCTTAGTGGAATATGAAAGCAGTTAAGAATTCCTTTCTATTTACTATTTTGCTTTAATACATTTCAAAGTAGAAAGCCAAAAAAAATGCAGTGGAGACTATATAGGTCGTCTTGGAAATCTGATGTGTATTTGATAGGCCAGCACAGCTTAAAGACAACATGGATTTATTTCTACTTAAAATCTCACAGGGCTATCAGTTACATTAACTTGCGGTACTGCAAGTATAAAGAGTTAAGTGTAGAGAATCAGCACTTTAAAATTGTATTTATTTAAAGAAAATTAAAAAGCATCCTTGATACATACTTATGTCATGAGAGTGTCAAAAGACAGGAAGTACAAGCAGGGAAAAAAAGCTGACAAGATTCTTGAATTATTGTCTCAAAAACATTGTTTCAGAAGTCACTAAAGCTTTCTGTGTTCTGAATTAGTAAATTGCATTATGAAAGAAACCCTCCCTTACTTAATGCTTCCTAAATCCCAAGCCTTATTTTCTTTCAAATGCTATTCTCTAAAACAAGCATTTTTTTAAGGTTGTAATACAGTTCCCGTGTTCTTTGTGCTTGCCAAGTAGTCATTCCCACAGCTGCATTTCTGTGGGTTTCAAATGAGGAAAATTCTAGCCTACTTGTATTATATTGTTGCTCTTATGATATGAAAAGGAAAAAAGATAATTATCTTCTCTGTCTTATGGTTGACTGCCATTGTTCTTCAAGATGTATTGAGAAAAAGTTAAAAGGATGCTATGCTTAACCCAGTTTAATGTTTTGACGCTTACACTCTTGGAAGTTTGGTATGAGTGTCTTAAACGATTTGGATCTGAGCATACACATTGCTTGAATTTAGTGTGATGTTAAAATGTTTCATAAGACAGAGCAGAGCTGCTATGATCTTTCAATGTTAATATTTTTTTCTTATCACTTTACTGTGTAGATACCCTTCATGAGACACAACTCTACCACAACTCATCCTCGGAGGCAATCGTGGAAACCTCTTTTATAATATGATTTTTAAATGTGGATAAACCTCTCAATAGAGTACCTAAAGTAAAGGAGAACAGCTACCCTTTCTACTATAAGCTTATTATGACAAAAAGTTGAATTTGCTTGTCAGGCTTGGATAGAATGTAATTGATCGGTTTGTTATTTGGACTGACAAGGTAGTTAATTTGCCTGCATTTTCTTGCACTAATCAGGAACATTCCATATGTGCATTGTTGAAAAATCCCGGATAAATGTCTTGTCAGAATTGTCCTATTAAGTAATGTCTTTTTCCCCTGTGCTTCGTTGGCAAATGATGTTATACAATGCTTGAATTCACTGAAGAGTGACAGAAGCCTGTGGGACTTAAATACTGTGTGTTCCTCTATGGTGATACTGAATGAAATAAGCAACGTTTTGACACCTGCCTGCCACTCTACTTACATGCAGTTTAATAAGAACATTTTTATATAGAAAACCATGTTGTGCATAGACCTTACTGTAAAAAGGATTGTTTCCTAAAAAAAAAAAAAAAGTCCGGTGATAATGAGACTTGTAAAACGCTTGAGACTTACTATTCTGAAGGAATAGATTTGCTACAGAAAAATTGGTATGATGCTTATTAGTATGAACTAATTGTTTCTGACTTCCGACACTTGAGTGAATAGAACTACACCTATATTGCTTTCTGAAAAAAAAATTAGAAATATTTGAGTATATGCAGACATTTGTTTTATTTGGATAACTTCTCTGGCAGTGTTCTGGACAAGCTTATCTCCTCACAATACAAATACGAAATTGTTATGTAAGTTGGGGAAGGAATGAAGAATTGATCACACAGCATGACAGCTGAGATCTTCGTCTTCGTCCATATATTTCCTGGTAGATGCAGACATAGTATTTTGGTCTACAAATGGTACTGATCCCGTTCTTTAATCTACAGTAGCAATGTGTTCACATCTTCATTGTTCTCATCTTGAACTTGCTTGGAAAAATTCTGCTCAAATGCAATCACACTTGTAACTTTATGACACATTAACTTGAGATATGGTGGTTTTTGTCATCTGTCAAGGCACATTTCCGTTTACAAATATTTTTTAAATTTAAGAATGAAATTAAATGCTGTAATAAATAATAGGAAAAATATACAAATTTGTGTATACTTATCTACAAGTCATACCTTACCAGGGCATTTCATGTTTGGATATTATATTAAATAAAATTAACCTTATGTCTAACACGTCGTTTTGTTTTAAAAAGGGGGTGGGATGATATCAGAGTAAGATTTTTGTCTGAACTATCAGAAATGCTTACTATTCTGTATTGCTAAGGCACAGAAAGACATCTTAAAAATAAATAAATTTGCATTAGTAAATAGCTGTTAATGCAGGAATTTGATCTTCAAGAATCTATGAGTCCATTCTAAGATGAAAAGGCCAGGTTTAGTAACCACTTCTCCAGAATTCTGGAAGTGAAAAGTTGCATCCAAGTACTGTGCTAACGAGGGGGGAAAACAAGGTTATTTACATGTATGTCATGCTGAGTTTAGGGGGCAAAAAAGTAATGTTTACTATTTGTGATCAGTTATTAAACTAACACAGTCTGTGTTGTGAGTAGGAGAGAATGATAAATGTAGCATATCTTGGCTTTAGTAAGACTTTAAATACTTTTGTGTGTGACATTCTGCTAAATAAGCTAGAGAAATATTCTGTTAATTAAGCTGTGATAACGTATGTAGGTCATAAGAAAAGTAGACTAGTTACCATGGACTCACTGTCAAATGATACTCCACTCACTAGGTTACACTCAGGATGCTCCTGGATTCAGGTTTTTTTTGTTGTTGTTGTTATATTTTGCTTTAGTGTATTACATGCTGGAGTAAAGTATTTGGTTATATTTGCAGGTGATGTCAGTATGCTGTGAGGGCCTACAGTGATAGAATTAAAAATGAAATTTTAAGAAAACAACCAGAAGAAGCATGCAGTGCAGTAAAAGAAAAGCTAAATTACCCTTTAGTGCATGATATGGTACAAAGATTAACTAGTTAGGAGATACGTCTACGAAAAGGAAGTTATAGGGGTCTCTGGATTAAAATCTGATCATACCCGTGATGTACAAAGAGAGGTGTTAAATGTAACACATGAAAGTACTCCTCCTGAATATTCAGAAGATTGGTATCTTGCCCTTGGAAAAGCCCCAGCTAGCGTATTCGTCCACTTTGGCAAGAAATAACGTACAAAAAGTCCAAAGCAAACTGAATTGAAGGATAAGACAACCACAGGAGACATAAATGAATTTTAAAAAGTTTAAAATAGTTGGATTTCTTTAATTTAGAAAAGATGAGAATTTGTCTTCAAACAGCCTAAATTAATACAAAGATGATGAAGAGAGAATCACAGGATCATAAAATGGTTTGGGTTGGAAGGGACCTTAAAGATCATCTAGTTCCAACCCCCTGCCATGGGCAGAGAGCTTGCTTCATAGAAGGGAAAAAAGTTGTTAGATCTGGTCAGACAAAAAATAAGTTAAATGGTAGCAGATTGATTTGGATTAGGCAGTAGAAAAGTGTTTTTCTAACAGTAAGATTTTTAATTTTTTTTTTTTTAGGGAAGTTGAGTAATCTCTGCTTTTGGAAGATTTTAAGGACAGACTAATGTGTATTAAAAACTGAGTATTGTGGATACACCCCTGGCATGCTTGATATCTTAACGTGATTTCCTGCTGGTTTTTGTTTGTTTGTTCCCTATTACAGGTTCTCTGTAGGCTTTTTTTCCTGCCTTTGCACTTTCTTTTGACATTAGATATTAGTTGAGTTTTCAATATCTCTCTCCCCTTTCTTCCCCCCATTATGTCACTTGCACCTCTGTTTCTGGAAAGCCAGGTGTTAACACTTGATATTTCACCTTTTGCAAGAAGTTTGATGGCAATATTCAAAACTACAATGGACTTCTCTAGTAGTTCACAAACAATACACCATTCAGTATAGTTATTAGTGTGAATACCTCAGAATGGCACTATACATGCAATCATACATTACGACTAGAATGTAGTTCAGAAAAGCTAAGTGTTTGCTAATAACTTTCTTAAACTTTATACTCTTCAGTTTGTCAAGTGGGTTAGACTGGTTCTTTCAGAATTTCTTGATTTTCCCAAGAAAGATAATATTTTGGATGTTTTTGGGGTCTGTAATTTGTGTAGCATTATCTTAATACATGTCTTGGAGGCATTGTCTTCACAGAAATACTTAACTTAAGTTTAAAAATACTGTAAATGTAAGTTCTATAGAGTAGCTGTATAGTATTAACAAAAGCAAACACATTTGATAGTGTTTATGTGAATATATTCCCCTTATATATATGGGCCCTTAGTGAATTTTGCAAAATAATTTCTCAAAGCCATGTGTTCTATAGTTTTGAAGTACTCTGAGAGGGAGAGAGAAAAGTGAACACTTCTTGCTGAAAGGAAGCTGTTCACATACAGGTATAGTAAATAAATTTTCTTTATAGCTTTCTTATCACTCGCTCTGTACATGCAAACTACGTTTCATAAAACAGATGACCTGGACCATTCAGAAAAACGCTGGATTACATAGAAATGTCACAATAGCCAATTTAAATACTTCCTTACTCATAAATAATCTATGTTAGGTTTTTGGAATTGGGGGGTTATTTGTTTGTTTTAGTATTAAGAAGTATGAATTAGGAGAGGTGGCAGTTTTAGGTTTAGCACAAATGTCTGCCAGATTAATTCTTATGTTCTTTTGCTTAATTGTGGTATAATTGATTGACACTATTTTTCCGTTCTGTTAAAACGAAGTATTTGATGTTTAGGTTATGTGATGATAAACATCTTGGGGGTGGGGAGTAGAACCTACATAAAATGTGTGCGGGTTTTTTTTTCTTTTGAATTTACAGGTGAAATGTTTTGTTTACCTTTTTTGCTTTAAAGTATAACTTCCTAGAGGTCAAAGCCATAGAAGAAGTTCATGCTGTTATGTATCATAACTGGTGCTAACTACAGGATGTTTTAGAAACTTATTTCATGTAGCAGATGCTGCAAAGTGTAGCATAGATCCTCTAAGAGAATGCAGGATTTTCCACAGGATTATTGTATACTAAAGAGAAAAAAATAGTAATCTTATTAATTCCCTTGAGTTTGGACAAAAGTTTTAGTAAGTTAGAGATTATACGGTTTCCCACATTCAGAACTGTATGGAGTACCTATACAGTTTATATCACAACAGTACTTTATCATGATAATTACTATCATCTGAAGATCAGTAAGATCATCCTGCTGCGTAAGGCCATATGTACATCTTGTTCATACACTTTCTTCATCAGTAGTAGGTAGATATAAAAAGCAGAGTATAATAATGATCCTGTATCTGGTATATTCTCTCACCTTTCAGCAGTAGCTGTGCCCCTCTCTTCCAGGCATAACAGAAGGGAGTGATAGTCTACTGTCTCATCTAACATTATAAACCGTGGAAGTCAGGGACTTTTTAATGCTTACATTGTACCTGGCATAATAAAAATGTCAATGTGTTTTTTTTAATTACTTTGTGTAATAACTTAAACATCCTTCCCAGAAAGAGTATTTCATTTACTTAAAATTATAGAAATATTATAATCCAGAAAGAAGTAGGTTGGAAGGAACCTTTGGAGGACATCTCTTCCAGCCACCCACTCGAAGCAAGACTGCCAGGAAAGTTAGATCTAACTTTGAAATTAGATCACGTTCCTTAGAGTTATATGCAATTGAATTCTGAGTGTCTTTGGAGATAGAGAGCCTTTCAGGATAACCAGTACCTGTGTTTGAAGAGGCTATATAACTTGGCTATATCCTGGCTTATATTTAATATTGTGTGCACGCGCAGTCACATGAGAGTTTCAGTGCTGGAATCTGTCACATTCCTTGTTGTGACGTCACCTAAAGCTTGGCTGGCCTGTTTGAGAAGACTTTCAAATTATCCTGGTGCTAATAGTTTCTTCAAACTCTTTGCAGAACAGAAACTGCAAGATGACCATCCATTTTTAGTTTTTATGCCAATTTTAGGCAAGGGAAAAAGTGTAGAAATCAGGAAGAGGAAAAACAGCTTTTTCCATTTTATATTTAGTATATTTTTCTCTTTTGACAATATTCTGCCTAAAAACTTAAGAGTTGCTAAGGATCTAGGCCTTTTATTTTAAATTAGAGCCTAAATACAGCACTGCATCGCTTCTGGTTTGTGCTTTGTCTTTGACAATATCACAGCAAAATGAAAGCTATTTCTGGTGGAATCCATGGGGCTGAACTCATGTTTTGGTGTAGAATGGCAGGGTAAGATACAAAGATGTATCTTATCTTCACTTTGTTTCAAGAGATGTCCAAAGAGAAAGCTAAAAAGAATAATGTTCTTCCACATGTTCCATAATAAAAAACTACTATTCTTTTGGGTTGCTCCCTCAGCAAGTAGAATAAACGTGCTTTTTGGACAGCGTTAATAACAGTGCACTAAATATACAATTATACACTTATTTCACCATTAAATCTTTAATTTTATTCTTTAAATAAGGGCTGCCTTCGACATGACATGTAAGAGTTGCTGATACAACCACCCCATAGTATTCATTCCTATCACCCAGAATTTATCACTTTGGTGGTCTGGTTGCAATTAAGATATCACAGGAGCGCTCCTCACTGCTCCAGTCCAAAGTCAGTCATCTTGGTTCTAGGGTTTGAATTCACTTGAGCTACATTGGTTTACTCTGGGTTTTTTTGGGAATGCTTACATGCTCCTTTACATTGGCTCTATCATCCAGCCACTAACTAACAAAATGATGACAGTGCCTTAAATTGCCATAGCTGGTTTTAAGTGGTTCATCTGAACCCAAGAATGTGCTTCAATTTAATCTGAACCCCTGTGTGTGTCTCTGGCTATTAGCAGTATCAGAGGGGCCAAGCACTTGGACGCTCTGAAATTAAAGGGGAGAAAAATCAGTGCCTGAGAAGAAACATCTGTTCCTCAGGTGGTAAGGGCCTTTAGTCAGAAATGGGATCCAGAACAAAGAAGGTTGTATATTAGTAGTTTAATCCATACAGGTGCTGGAAATAGCCATCCTGTTGCATCCCCCCAGCTAATGGGTGAGTGAATGCACACCCATCGTACTGCAGTTCTCTGAGAGTTCAAGAATTCTGCATTAGGTTACTTCCAATTTTGTTCTTATTAATTCTAAGTGTGCCAGAGTGAGGCTTATGTGACAAGTTCTCAAATTTTAATGGTAATGACAGTTTGTCAATATGTATCAAAGTCTTATATCTTTTTTCCATTGAAGTAAATATTCCTAAGCTGTTGTGGTGAATAGGGTAGAGTTATATATATTTTGCAATTTTGTATTTTGATCAACAGGGTACCTTTTGGCATGACACTGCAGAAGATATGCAATGATGCGTACACAAGTGAGATTTTCAGTAGTCCCTGCAGCATATTTGGAAAGTTGTATTTAAAGATTAGCTTATTAATGTTGTGTTTCAGGGACATGTAGGTAATTACTTTTACAGCTATAGATGGGTGATGCTGTCTTGTGAATGCAAAATAGGTTTTTTTCATTCTGGCTGAATCAGCTCTTTGGTTTTCAGTGGTATTAACCAGTGACTTACAAATGTGCTGGTGATGGGCAGGTTTTGCATTCCCTGTTCTGTAAAAGCACAGGTCTTTTTCCCCAGTGCTCACCGGAAGACTTCTGCTAGCCAACTGATAAGACTCCCTCCTCTGCAGGTAGATGCAACGTAATGAAATTGGATGTGTGTGCTGGGCTTTGTAAATAAAATGAGATTGACCCCAGCCATTATCTCATTTATCTCATTTACATTGTAAAATCAGTATCTATACTACTGAGTGGAGCGTAATTAGTTAATTATGAACAGGAAAATGCAGAGTTATGTAGGGCTTGAGCACAGCCAGCTGTACTGCTAAAAAACTACTAAAAACAATCCAAGGGCATGAGCAGATGGAGATCACTTTGACAAAGAACAAAACAGACACATTTCAGATGTGGAAATAGCTAATCAAGCTTTCTTGCTGTGAAGATGTAGATGACTTGTGTATATTTCTATAAGTGAAAAATGTTTTCTTTTATTATTTTTTTTAATTTATTAACCTAACTCCTCCAGAATTCACCTTTCTTCTTCACACCCCATTTGGTGGTATATAGTGAGCATATATATATCCTCTTTAATTGCTGGAATGAGGAACACAGTGATTTCTAATTTTGATGCATAAAGTAATTTCAGGCTTGTTAAAACATTGGTAGTAAGCAATTACCTTTCAGTTAGAGGTAATTTAGGTTAGCTTAGCTTATCTTTGTGTTGAGCTGGTTTTATTTTCACGAGGTTTTCAGTACATCTGCTAGGCAGGTCACTGAAGATGGCTGTGCACTTGATTGCATTTGTAAAGCATGTACTTTAACTGCAAAAGAAGTTACATATAGTATCAAGAAAAAATATTTGCTAGTTTAAGGAACGTTTTTGAAGATGTAACCTTGAATCCACAATGGCAGAAATTTTAACTGAACCTTTAAAATAGGGAAGTGGTTTCTTTCCCTTTCCACCCCCCCTAGCCCAATAGTTTAACTTGTCCTGTTAAGCCATCTTCAGGATGGAAGTGGATGATATTTGTAAATGACAGTGTAGTGTGGCTTCTTTATTCTGTAAATGTCTGTGTTGCAATTGATCTGTGAGTCCATTTCCTGAAAGGCAGCGAGATTGTCAGCATGACACCTTTGTGACCCAACAACTTAATTCTCTAATTAAGTTGAAATACTCCTTCTTTTATGTTGCTTTCTTATTTTCAGAATATGACAGTGGGGTTTCGGTCATTTTATGTTGCAAGACAAAAGAACACAAGTAACAGTATATACTGAAGGGCTTAATCTCATTTTACTATTGCCATTTTACCCTAGGTATAAGGTTTTCTTTTGGAATTAGGAATTGAGAATGCCAATTTTGTTTTCTGTACTGTGGTGCATGTAGGCTTCGCATTTTGTCCTTAGTCAGTCTCAGCAGAGTGTTGCCAGACAGCTAGGGCGTCGTCTTTAACCAAGGTACAGCATGTATTTATTCATTTTCCCAGCTTCATGCTCTGGGAACATCAGAGTCTGTGGATTTGTGTTCCACAATACGGAATTTGTATCCGGTAAAAAGGAGTATGAAGGAAGTGTTTAAAAATACTTGTTATAGTTTCATTTTTATCACCATGCAACTTTTTAATGTTTTGATGCTTTTGTTACTTGCATTTTCTCAGCTGTGCAGATGCAGATAGAAGCTATTAGTATCTGAAAACTTTCATATAGATATTTTTAACTTATTCTAGGAAAATGCAATTTTTCTTCTGCCAAACTAAACAGCTTTGAAGTGATAAAAATTAATGACACTAAATATTAAGAACATTCAGCTTCAGAATGGTGCCTCCAGATCTGTATTTAATTTCATAATGTTCTGGTTATTTCAACCCAGCAGTGCTAACTCCCACAGCATACCTTGAAACATGGCTGAAGGTGCAGTCAGGAAATAGCACGTTCTAGATACAAAATGGAAGAGATGTAGGAAGAGATGCAAAGTGCAATTTTAAAGGGGTAAAAATTTTCCTTTGAACATAGAAACACTTGTGTTTATAGACAATTACTTTAGAAAAAATCTAATTAATACTGTTTGAAGTATTAATTGAAGTCAAATGCAGATTTTAGGATCAAGCTCTGAAAATACAGTAAATGAGTCAAATAATGTGATGCTTTATTTTGTGCTACTTAAGAGGATCCCAAACAGTTTACAAGAAGGAAGTTCTGATAAGCACTGCTCAAATGCAAGCACTTATGTAAATAAGATTCTAGATATAGGAATAGGTTAGTAAAAATATATTCCTTTAGAGATGAGAACACTGAGACTCAAAGGAGACAATCTTTTGCTGAAGGTCACGTACGCTGTTGGTATGTAGGAGTGTAACCTGTCTCATCTCCCACTCAAACTTTGTATTATTTTAATATGCTTTTTACAAGAAATAAAACTGCCTATATTCCTGATTGTAAATAATATATTTCTACACTAGTATTCTTGTGTCTTTAAAAACTGAGAATGGTTTCCTTTTTTAAGTGTTTTTTGTCCTAGAATTAGATTGAGTTATTACTAAACAATCCTAAAGATCTAGATTGTAATATGGTATATCCTATTTTTTTTTAAATACCAAAATCATGTCAGTCCAGTGTTGCGTACTGTGGGAAGGTAGATTATTGCTTTTAATTTCTACTTAGCAGAAGACAGTACATGCCATACCTTTACCAGTGCTCATTTTTACATATAATTGCTAAGAACAGAAGGCTTCCCTAGCAAGGGACAGCAAGCAAAAAAGGTATTTAGTTAGGTTACACAATCTTAATCAGAAAATGGTTACTTTTTTTATTTGGAAATTAATCCCTGGAGAAAAGTTACATGAACATTTTTTTCTGTTAATGCAGCAGTACGTTCTGTTAGCTGAATCCTCTTTCTGTGATGCACTGTGTGGTTTTTTGATAAATTATATCCCTCTGTCTTTGATCTGATGATGCTTATGCCATACTATTATTACAATTTTTGCAGATTTTTGTCTTTACGTATTCTGTAGAGGAGAAAATGAGTGACCAGGGAAGCAGAGAATGTAAGTGTAGGGGAATTCTTAGAAAAATTTATTTTTAAACATTTACTTATCTCCTATTTTTAGATCATTAATATTGGCTTTAATTCAGAGTCTAAGGGCATTTTAATGAAGAGAATATTTCAAAGTAAATTTGAAAAAAGCTTTCTTTTTCACACAAAAGAATACTGGGGGTTATGCAAATAAAGTGAAGTTCAGTAGGATATATGAAAATCTCTATTAGTTGCTTTTAAAATATTTTTATCATTTTGAGCATATTATTGTACTGATTTAAAAATCCTTCCATGAAGCACTTGTCTGATTGTAGCATTTTTTCATTGCTGGTACATTAAGAATTGGTGAACAATAGCTATTATGTTTTGAGCTTTTTATTTGGACCATGCATAGTACGAAACACTAATGAAAGTTTTATTAAAAAAGAACATAAAATTGTACTGAGTGTACATAGTGCCGTCTTCTAAGTGAAAGATCACAGTGAAATCCTTTTAAATTAATGCCCCTTTTCAGAAAATTGAAAGCGAATCAGAAAATATTTTGTGCGTTTATTTATCAACCACATAGTCCTGGTGTAAAAAACAAAATTCAAAGCTGTAAATTATACTTGAGTTGCTGAATTGTGAGCAAGCATTTAACAGTTTTCCATGAAAAAGTAGGTGTGTAAAATAGTGTCTTAAAACTATGAAAAACCAGTATTCTCCCTGTCTTAACAAAATCACAGATTTCTGAATAGTAATAGCAATGAATGACATTGAAGTATCTAAAAAATTGAGCTGGTTATACATTTTTTCTTTAATTTGCAAGTGTCTGAAACAATGTCATTTATAAAAGATGCAGACAAGGGTGATGTATGAGTGTCTGCATCAGAATATTCCAAATTAGGCAGAACCTACCTGAAGTGATGTGTTTGAAAATACCCCTTGTAGAAAATGGATTTTCTGTATCATGATAATTTATCAGGAAATCTTGTGCTGAGAATTGCAGGGAAGCTCAATCTAAAATAGTATAGAAATACCATTTATGTATATATATATTCTGTTGCAGGTGTGATGAATGCAGGCTTTGCTACCATTTTGGCTGTCTAGACCCTCCCTTGAAAAAGTCTCCTAAACAGACTGGCTATGGGTGGATTTGTCAGGAATGTGACTCTACGTCTTCCAAAGTAAGTTAATTCATCCTGTGAAATAGTTGAAGTCTGGTTTTAGCAATCTTACTTAGCTTCTGAAGTTTTCCTGAACTGCTATACATAGGTCTGCTCCTAAAAAAACAGAAGGTCATAAAATATTTCAGATTCTCTGTAAAACCTCTGAAAACTAGAATGTATGCAAAATGGAAAGATTCTTAATCAATAAAGACAATTTTATTATCCCAGTTAAATGCTTTCTTTTCACATCATGTTCTCTCTGAGAGAGATGCTATATTGGAATCAGTAACATTATTGACAAGTGATAGTATTTCAGGATTAGTACAGAATACAGACCTCTAATGACAGAAAATACATGTTTTTCTAAATAAATTAAGATGATTTGAATTAATAACCTGTGGTTTTTTTCACTGGAAAACTGTATGAAGGTTAATACTTTATATTGATTGATGTTCCCTGATAAAATACAACATATTAATCTAGAACTAAATTTTTGACATAGATTAACTCTCTTACTAATATTGACAGTAATAGTATGCTTCTGTAGTACTGACTTTTTAAAAAATAAAGATTTTGATTCTTTGTCTGCACAGAAGCTTCTTTAGTACTGCCATTCTTTTCTGTCATCACCATACCCCCTGAAGAGACACTTTCCAATTGATTTTCAAAATTGGAGTTATAAATGCATTTGATACCTCAGTGATAAATAACAGTGTTCTAAAAGTCTTTAAAAATTTACAGGCTATTCTGCCACTGTCTTTGTATTTTGCAGAATTTTTTAACTAGGAAGTGACTCAGTATTTGGATACATGGGGACACAGCTATGCAGAGCTGTTGCAATTATTTACGTGTTAGCATACTCAGATGCTTAAACTCATTATGATGATGGTCTTAAGAATGGAAGATATAAAATCTTCAGAGAGAGGTATCATTTTTTGGCTTGCTAGTGTCCCTTTCCAACTGGAAAAATACGGTATTCAGTTTCACCCAGGAGGGTTAATCAAATTGTTCTTCTGTAAGGAGATACGAAGACAGACATTGGAAATTAGCTGTCCACTACGGTTTGGACATCAAGCAATCTTTCTTGAATGCCACTTACATGCAATGGACGTTCCAAGAGTGAAGTAAAATTGTTATTGAATTTCTGTCAGCTGCTTAAACTAAAAGGTGTTCTTAATAATGTTAGTTAAAATCTTCCATTTCCTTTTTTCTTCGCTGCTTCTGAGTAAACAAAAAAACCCAGGTCTTGTAATTTCTAAATGTGTTTTTCAGGAGATTAGCACATTATGTACCAGATGAAATTTTTAAAATACTTATCATGTGTATTTAGCATGCTTGAGTTCACCTAGTGCAGGGAATGTGTTAGTGTTAAGGTGCATGGTGAACAATACCATGTTCTGAAGAGTAAATGAAGTTTATCGTTAGAATATTGTGTTATTTTAGTGATTATTACAAATCCCCAAAAAATGCTTGTTACTGTGTCTAATTTTAGTCTTTCATTCATAGACATTTTTAATGAGTAAATTTAAATAAAGTTTTTTTCACTTTCAAGTACAGACAATTGGAATTGTATATGAGTGAAAATGGAATGAATATGACTGATACTGAAAAATTGTCTTATGGGGACTCCTTGTGGTTTTCTGTAGTCACATTCCCAGAGCTTTTCCACAGACCTGTCAGAGAAATTGCTCTGAAAAAGCTATATTGCTCTCTATGTTTTAGAATTAATTTTTTTATGTAGCTTTTTTGGGGTTTATTCTACACTGCATAAACAAATTCAAACAACATGATGCTGAGTTAAACTCGTTACAAGCCTTCCTTAATGTAAGCGTATTATTTAAATGATTAGGGCTTTGTTTATGTACTTAATCGTTTTAAATACAATATTCTGTGTGATGATTTTGCACAACTTTTCACAGCCAGGAGGAGCTATGATTACGGTTTTTTCTCCCCTTCACTAGAGGGAGTAGTCTCTCAGATGTGTACTTGGAAGAGGAAAACTAGAGAAAGTTGCATTGTTTGCTGCGCGCTGCCTGACCTGTGGAGGAATTACAAGCCTGAGCCACAAGCAATTTCAATCTCTCAGTCACTCACTAAATCCAGTTTTTGGTGTGTCACAGTGAAGTTTCTTGTAAGGATTATAGCAGCAAAATGGGGTTGAATTTCCAGCTTTGGCCAAGGAGACTATTGTTTAGTTTTAATTCCTTCCACTTTGTTCATCTGTTATGATCCAATTTAAATCACTTTTACAGTACACAAATTAAAATTCCCAAACAATAACTTCTGTAGCCATATTTGGCCTTGAAAACAATTAGTAGGTAAATTACACTATTTCAGAGACGAGAGATTATAGTGCATAGCACGTAATGGTTCAGTTAGTTTTTATTTCTAGTTATGAATTTCAGTTTTGGATGTTCAGGAAAAGTTGCATACTGCTGACAACGGAGAATGTGATTTTATTTTCAGATTTTGCTAAGCACTTCTCGGTGTCAGCAGTACAAGGGATGTAATTTAGCAGTAATAAACATATGCTTTAAATTGTTATCTATCACAAGTGTTGGACGTGCTGCTTCCATTTTGATCATCATAGTCACAAGACTCTCCAGCAGTTGTGTCAGTTTTCCACCAGTGTAACATATTCCCATATTACCCTGCCTGTCAAATAATAGACAGACAGTGACTTTGCTGTAGGACATGAGGGCAACAGCCTCTCTGTTGGTAATACTCGCTGTCACTTTTATGGAATGGGTGATGCTTACTACTAAGGTCTGACAAGCTCTCATCTCAGAAACATTGTAGATTTTGTTACATCACATGAAAGCTAAAGTAAACCTGTAAGCTCTCCATTTCTATAACATTATCCATCTACCCTGCAAAAGGATTATGGTGCGCTTTCAGGATTGCCAAAAGCACTCTAAATCATAAATTTCACAATAGTTTCAGATAGTAATATTCAGAAGGAATAGAGAAACTTAGTTTAATTTAATAAAAATAAAATAAACTATAAACCGAATTATTCAATGTTATGATGTGGTGATATTCAGTGTGAATAAGTGTTGCCTGTCCATTTTTTCCTTATGGTCTCATTATGGAGTCTCCTTACTATTAGATGTGAATTTCTTTCTATTGCCCTCCATTTAAAAAGTATTTCCTCCAATTTAAATGCTTTGCAAAGGACCAAGACAGCAGCGAGTTTAAACATATATCGTGGTGGTTACAATGACCATGTTAGTTAGGTTTCTATCTCCTCATCTTTGCATACAATCTGTTTTGCAAAATGCTGGAGAGTGTACATGTGAGGTCATTATTTGAGTGCGGCAAGATCAGCTGCCTTGTCTCTAGACTTCTGTTTAGTTTGCTTTTATTTCATCTTTTTACTGTGTTGAATTTTTTTGGTGGAAATCAATTGTCTCTATATATGCATAGAATTCTCATCTAAACCCCTCAGGAAATATTTTCTGGAACTACAAATACATGAAACACCAACCCTGGCAAGAAATATTTTTTGTACATCTTTTGTGTTGGAAAGCAGTCATGGATGATTTACGCTTATTGGCCAAGTAGAAGCGTTTCTTTGGATATATCTTCCTCTCACATAGTGAATAAGCAAATGAAATTGGACACTGTAATATTAAAATATTGTATATAATGTTTGAAGTACTATTTTAAATTTAAAATCATTTTTTAAACGTACAGTTTATTTCAAAACTCTTCATTTGGTCAGACAAAAGGAAAAAAAGTGAGCAATTCCTGTAGTCCATAGAATTTTATTCTAGTAAAAAATAAAGTGGGTAGTCAAGAAGGCCTGTGAGGGATGTAGAAGTTCCTGATCTGCTCATGAGTTGTGCAGGTGACAATCTCATTATGCTTCATCTAATTTAATTTTCTTCATTATGCCTTTATTTCAAACTCAGGAAGCATTGCTTCACATGTGTAGTTTCACACAAGTGTATTTAAACATAAACAATGAAACCAAAAAATCCTGATGTCAAGCTCTCAAAATTCAGGAAATAATCAAAGTGAAACGCATTAAGTTCTTTAAGTCCTTTTGTGGCTATGTGTGAATTTCCAGCCTTTAATCACTTCATGCTGTGATTTTTTTTTTTTTTTTTTTTTTTTTAAATAGGACCCCTGCCTTCTCTGATTTAGCTGTCGGGGATCACTGAAAGGGATTAGTTTGGTTTAAGTATTAGGAGACGATACTATCTTTAGGTTTTGCAAAGCATTAAAACTGAAGCGATGATTTCAGGAACTGGGG